>NC_044550.1:181129757-181429757 GCF_007565055.1 Rhinopithecus roxellana | reverse complement strand
GCAGAGAAAAAATGTTCTTCATTATAACGATGCAATGCCACATAGAATAGTATAGTTTATATATATTTCTAAAGTAAAATCTTGAGTTGTCATATATATAGTTATATTGTCCCTATATTCTGAGATGCATTTTAGAATAGAAGTGATAAAGTTTGTGTTAGAAACATATGACTTTGGTGCATGATAATTATTTACTAGAAAAAACACACAACCAAATAATTATATAGAACATTTAAGTGAGAAATATCCAGCTCATTTAATATTTGGTAGACATCAAATTCTAAAAACATAATGGTTTGCAAACTCATAAAGCTATTTCAACAATATCAAGTGTCAATTCGTTGACATTTTGTGATGTCAACAAAATAATAAAATTTTAAAAACCCAACATCAATTCCCCCACAAAAGTACAACTAGTAGCTATCCAAATACAAAAGTGCCGCTCTGAATTCACCAGATCTCAATAGAGAAGGGGAAAACCCCGAGACTCACGGACATGAAAAAACTTACGATTGGTAAGATGAGTAATTTTTTTGGATGGTACCACCCCTCTTCCACACACCAAAGTGACACCACTGTGAGAAAACTTCATTTTTACCTGCAGTTATTGAAATGGGATGAGGGAATTTCAAGTGGACATATAATTTCGTCATGGGTCTGTAAATTTAGGGGGAAAGCCCACATTTGTGCTACCACACAGGAGGTATTAAGAGTGTTCAGAAGGGTGAACCACCTGGGGTAAACTGGGGACAAGAGTGGGAGTAGTAATCACAGTGATCGGCACAGAGATCTTGGCATCTGATTTGTGTTCCTAGCTACAGGGATGCCACACAGAGGAGTCTGACCAGAACCATAGCACTGCAGGGGGCAAGATCTAAAGGAAGGTCTGAATCTTTGACAAGGTTTTTTACAATTCCCAGGGAGTCATGTGGAGATTTGCCTTGACTGGGAGACAAGTATAAGGCTTGAAATTAACTTCCAATGATGGTTTAAATCTCTCCCAGACCTAGAAATCACTGCAAGTCTGGGTTTAAGTTCCAGTGCAGCATTTAAATACAGATGCTCACAATAAGTCTCCTGAGACTGGAAAACAACATTAGAGCAAATATTGAGTTTTGGTGCAGTATTAAATTCGGATGGCAAATACTAAGTCCTTGCCCAAACAAAAAGCAACTGGTGGCAAGGAATTATATTCCAATATTAAGTAGTAAAGGCTGAACAACATAAGAATACACCTATAAAAGGTAGAATATGTGGATATCTCTTTAAATATGGAAACAGCAATGTAAAGATGAAAGGAAATACAGCACTGTTAAAAAACAACAGAACTCACCTAATGCAGTAAAAGAAATAAGTATATGTGAAATTTCTGACAGAGAATTCAGAGCACATCTTTTTATAAAAGAGGTCAGGAAACACAGAAAATATAAATAGTTAAAAAAAATCATTTGGAAAATATTTAAAGATCAACAAGAGAAAAGATAAAATCATTTGGAAAATATTTAAAGATCAACAAAAGAAAAGATAAATTGAAAAAAGCTTCAGCTAGAATAGCTGCAAAAAGAGATGATTCAAATAAGTAAAATAAGAGATGAAAAGGATACACAACAACTGATACACAAAAATGCAAAGGATTGTAAGAGACTATTATAAACAAATATCTGCCAACAAATTAAAAAATCTAAAGGATGTAATTTTTTAGACATGTACAACCAATCAGAATTGAATTACGAAGAAATAGAAGCATGAGGAGAGAAATAATGAGGAACAAAATTGAAGCAGGAATAAAAACTCACATAAAAAAGTACTAATTTCATTCAAAGTATTAAAAAACAGTTAAACCATTTTTCTAAAATGTTTCTTCCAAAACATTAAAGAGAAGTCTATGTTTTGAAAAAAAGTGTTTTATGGCTGTGTAAGGATTACCTTGATACCAAAACCAGAAAGAAGGAGCCAAAAAAAATAAATAAAAATAAAACATAAAAATAAAAATATAGAAAAAAAAATCTGTAGGCCAACTTTTCTGATGAACATAGATGCAAAAATTCTCAACAAATATTAGCCAATGAAATCCAACAACACATCAGAAAGTTTATACACTATGATGAAATGGAATTTATTTTAGGGATGCAGGGAAGTTTAAACATATGCAAACCAATAAATGTGATACACAACATCAAGAGAATTAAGAAAAAAATATAATTTTTGTATGTCTTTAAACAAATCTTCTAATATACAATGGAATGATTTGAACAAAAATGCCATATTCCAGGATAGGGCAAGCTTGAATGGAGAGTGCCTGCCTAATGTGTATAAACATCCTTGTAGGTTGGTGACAATTTTGGATCTAGATTGAAGTGACAATTACACAATACTGTGAATGTCTTGTGAATGCCACTGAATTGTTTACTTTTAAATGGTTAAAATAGTGCATGTTATTTTATGTAATTTTACCTCAAATATTAAAAAAAAGACATGTAAACATGTGGCTGATCAAATTTTGCCCAGAGGACCCAATGAATTTGTCAGTCATCGGTTAATTAAATTATCACAAATTTAATTCTGACATATTTAAAATAGCAAATTCTGTCATTTTATCATTTACATTTGAAACATGATACATTTAAAATATATGAAGCATTTTAGGTAAAGATTCAAATCATGAAAATTTTTCTGTCTACTTAATAATTATTGTAATTCATGCAAATTTCATTTGCTACATACAGCTACTGTAGTGCTTTACCAAGTTAATACATCCAACCTTTCATCAGCCACATGAGGTAGATAATGGCATTGCTCCATCTCCGTTTCACTGATGGAGAATTTGAGGCATAGAGGTGAGGCAACTTGCCAAACCCCACATAATTCTGTAGTGGTTTTGCAAGGACTTGAATCCAGGCTAACTGGATCCAGAGTGCAAGAGCTCTTAACCACCATGCTATGCTGACTCCCCATTCTGGGTAACAGTTATTTTCAAAATATTACATTTATAGTTTTCATTTTCTTGCCTGTATAATAATTTTATGTTATTATGAATGTATAATTAAGATTTTAGAAATATCATTTTAGTTATCTATCACTTCATAACCAACTACCCTCAACTGTGGGGACTTTGAAGAACAATAAGCATTTTAATAGAACTCTCATAGCATGAGTGTTGGGTGGGCTCAGCCAGGTGGTTCATACAGAGTATTTCTCTGGTCGTTACTTTCATATGGTGGCTGAGGATGTAATCATCTGAAGGTCATTAATTCACATACTTAGTGATTGATGTCAAAAGGCTGAAATTCCTTTTTGATTGAATAATCCTGACTTCCTAGTCTCCTCTCTGCACCTCTCCCCAAACTGTCATTTATCATCAGGACTTTGGGTGTAGCACAGCGCTCCAAAGTGTACAGAGGGAGAAAAAGAGAGAGAAGGAAAAAGGAGAGAGAGAGAGATAGAAAGAGATATAAATAAAAACAAAAACAGACAGACAGAGACAGAGAGACAGACAGAGATAATGTAGTGTCTTTTCTAATAGTCTTCTTCTACTATACTTTATTGCTGAGACAGTCACAAGACTTGCTAAAGTTCAAGGGGAGGGACCATGGTTTGATTAGAATGTCACAGTATTTGCAGTCATGTCTCAAAATCTCCAAAATATAAGCTGTTGAGTTAGTCAACAGAAGTCACTGTGCAACTAGCAAATTCATTATATATTGTCAATAGAAACAGAGCAAAATCATAAAAATGTGTGGATTTAAATTTTTACACCTACTGAAACATTTATTATGGATTGTAAAATATTTATTCATAGACATTTTAAATACAAAATAGGTTTCCTATGAACAGACCTCAAATTAATCATACGGCATAGAATACTGAAGTGATCATAAGTGGATCAATTCTTTCCCACTTATTCTATTGAAGACACATACACATCTACAAGAAAAAATGACATAGAACAACATATAGAGCCTAGTATAAAATGATGTAAGAGTCAGGCATGGTGGCTGACACCTATAATCCCAGTGAAATGTCAAAGGTTCTTCTTGCCTTAGCCATGCCAAAGAATTGGACTGAGAGAAAAAAACAAAAAGAACAAAAAAGCTGTAGACTTTATTGAGCAGAGTGACAGTACAAAGCTTCCACAGCGTGGAAGGGGTCCCGAGTGGGTAGCCAGAGTTAGAATGTGCTGTTGCCTTTTAAACTCCTTAAGGTGGGAAATACGTGCAGAGGGAAGATGTTACTAGAGTGAGAAACAAATGCAGTAAATTATTTTGTGACATGCCTTAGATTTTGAGGAAAACTGGAATTGTAACTTAGGTTTTATCTACTTTCTTGCAGCGGCCTGGCAAAGGAGACAGGATTTTACAGGACTTTACAAAGTATGTTTACAGGGAATTGGAATTGGGAGCATGGATAAGGCATCTGGTCTCAGAAAAAAAGGGGTTTTAACTTTCCTTTTAGTTTTAGGGGAGGGGGACACTGGGAAGCTTACAATACAGGACACTGGGAAACTTACAGCAGAATTTTCGCTGCTTATACCTTTCTTGAGGAAGAAAATACATGCACAAATTCTGATGTTAGGAATATTTTAAGCATATATCTTCAATATTATTCATCCAGGACCAAAGTAAGTTCTGATGTAGGAAATGAGTGAGTTTCACAGCTTTCTGAGCCCCTACTGGACCCAGAAAGCCCAGCGGGCCCCTCCTTTCATCAGCACTTTCGGAAACCATGGTGGGTGGATCGCCTGAGGTCAGCAGTTTGAAACCAGTCTGGCCAGAAAGGTGAAACCTCGTCTCTACTAAAAATACAAAAATTAGCCAGATGTAGTGGCGGGTGCCTGTCATCCCAGCTATTCGGGAGGCTGAGGCATGTGAATTGCTTGAACCAGGAGGCAGAGGTTGCAGTGAGGAGAGATTGTACCCCTGCACTCCAGCCTGGGCATTAGAGTGAGATTCTGTCTCAAAAAAAAAAAAAAAAAAAAAAAAAAAAAGAAAAGGAAGGATATTTACAAATTGTTAAAATCAGAGGGAATTCTGTGAATAGATTCTTGTAAGAGCTGTGACAAAGTGACTTTTGGGGAGGAAAACTTATGAGACATAGTCCCTAGAAATAGGGAAAAAAATTTACTCTACAGGGTGCATTGACATCCTGTTATAAAATAAATACGGAAAAAATATGTGGTACTAGAGATCTCCCTAGACTGCAGCAGAGACAATTGAAAAAACCTGTGAAGGGATATTCCTACAATACAGAACATGAGGGATGTTGCAGAAAGCAACAGCTGTTGAAGATTTCCTCAAGAAAACAACATGAGGAACTAAGCAGTCATACAAAATTGAAAGATTTGCATTCAAGGATTCTAGATAGAGGGAACAATCAGAATGAGATTTGATTTTCGATTTTTATATTTATTTTTTAAGGCATTGTTCAGTCCTCCAGATTGGAGTGCAGTGGTGTGATCATAGCTCACTTCAGCCTCAACCTACTAAGCTCAAGTGGTTCTCTCACCTCAGCCCCCTGAGTAGCTGGGAACACAGGTGCATGCCACCACACCCAACTGATTTTTTTTGTGTGTGTGTGGTGATGAGCTCTCATTGTATGGTTCATGCTGATTTCAGACTCTTGGGCTCAAACAGTCCTCTCATTTCAGCATCCCAAAGTGTTGGGATTACAGATGTGAACCACCGTGCCTTTACAAAATGAGATTTTTAAATAAGCATGATTCAAATGTCCAGAGATGAAAGAGTCACTAATGTAAGACAAGAATGGGATGAGGAGAAAGATAAATACAAAAATAATAAGATATTTTTAAAATCAGAAATGTGTTCCCTAATTATATGAAATGTTGGTTGATTACATGAAGTAAAGTGGAACTGAATGCTTGACTGATACAGCCCTCAAGAAGAATCCCTTAATGCTTTAGAAATTGCCAATAAACTGATTAAAAAAAAAAAAAAGGCTGCTTGTTAACACCTATGTTAAAGCTTTCCTGATTAGTTTTTCTTCCAAAGCTCTCTTGTTTCTAGTTTTTTTTTTTTTTTTTTTTCTGGTCTTAACTACACATTGTATGCTTTGTTAAGGTATTTATGCCCTGATTCAATGTGATTGTCTCAATTTTTATTTCGTTCTGTCCTGCCTCTTGTAACCTGCATGTCCTCATTATTATTGATCAATCCAGCTGCAATGTTTACCTTGTCTGACTAAGGATTATTCATTAATTTTTACTTGTTTTAAGGGAGGAGACCCCCCTCATATCGTCTTATGCCCAATTTCCACCTCCAAAGAAAGAAGAAGTAAAAACTAAAAGGCAGAAATGAAATCCACAGACAGACAGCCCGGCGCCTCGTCCTGGGCCTGGGAGTTAAAGATTGACCCCTGACCTAATCAGTTATGCTGTCTATAGATTACAGACGTTGTATAGAAATGCACTGTGAAAATCCCTATCTTGTTTTGTTCCAATCTAATTACTGGTGTATGCAACCCCCAGTTACGTACCCCGTTTGCTCAATCAATCACGACCCTCTAACATGCACCCCCTTAGAGTTGTGAGCCCTTAAAAGGGACAAGAATTGCTCACTCAGGGAGCTCAGCTCTTGAGACAGGAGTCTTGCCAATGCCCCCACTGAATAAACCCCTTCCTTCTTTAATTCGGTGTCTGAGGAGTTTGTCTGCAGCTCGTCCTGCTACAGTTTATCTGACTTTTATTAATTTTGTTTCTTTGCTAGTCACTCTGAGCCATAGTCATGATGACTTAGGATTCTAGATCACTTATGAGTAAGAAATTTATCCTTAATAAAGTCTCTATACTAAAGAAGAATCTAATGAAAAATATCACTTGAAAAATGAGTGCAGTACATGAACAAAGTTCTGACTGGATCATAAACCCGAAAAGTGATTAGTCAGTTTAATAATTAGGGACTAACAATGGAATCAATGATATATCTTCATATACTTGAATTGGTAAAAATTAATATCCAACATAGGTAAATCTCCAAATAACTGATGACTCCAGTGCTGGTTTGTTGGGAGTATGAATAAAGTGGTGCTAAGTGAAGAGTACACATGGGCCCAGCACAACAAGACTCCCTCTAACCAAGTCTGAGCTCTGAGCTAACAACTACTGAAATCAAAACTCCAACCTGCTAGTATCTCAATTCTTATTATATATTTGGACATAAGACAAGTGACCACCAGTGCAAATGTGGACTCGGTGGGCCAATTTTAAGCTCATCTTTGTCAGAACCTCTATACGCCCCCACTTTCAAAAATGTTCTTTTCTTTTCTTTTTTTTTTTTTTTTTTTTTTTTTTTTTGAGACGGAGTCTTGATCTGTTGCCCAAGTTGGAAGGCTGGAGTGCAGTGGCGCAATTTCGGCTCACCTCACCCAAGCTCGGCGTCCCAGGTTCCTGCCATTCTCCTGCCTCAGCCTCCTTAGTAGCTGGGACTACAGGCATCTGCCAACATGCCCGGCTAATTTTTTGTATTTTTAGTAGAGATGGGGTTTCACCGTGTTAGCCAGGGTGGTCTTTATCTCCTGACCTCGTGATCCACTCGCCTCCGCCTCCCAAAGTGGTGGGATTACAGGCGTGAGCCACTGCGCCTGGCCAAAAATGTTATTTTCAAAAGAAAGTCATGCCTCCTACTCATCCAAATTTTACCAATATTCAGTGCCCAAGGATACAGCTTGTAGAATAATAACAAATGAGAAATTTGAAATGTTATACCCCACCAGTTTTTAATTTATTGTCCCTCGGATGCAAATACGGCTTTATGATACCGAATCAGGATCCTGTAAGCATTCCTCCTTTGCCAGGTGGTTGAATGTTAAGCTTCCTCAGTAGAGGACATTGGAGTGATAGTGAGGTGATTGATACAGGAAGGCACATCCCTTCCAAGGACAAACTCCTCAGTTATTCAGAAATATTTATCATTAATGTTGGAATTTAAGGATATGTATGTAAAAGAATATACTTAAGAATACTAAACAATATACTTAAAGAATGTAAGAAGAAAACTTCTAATAGCACATTTGTTTTATCTTTTAAGAAATATTGCAGACTGCATAGAAATTAATTCAGAAAACTCCTAAACCATTTGTTCTTGACATAGATAGATTCAGCTTCATATGTTATTTTCAAGATAACATTTACAATTATTTTATTTTTGTGTTCAAGTTCTGTGGTGCTTGCATATCCCTGTCTTTATGCAGCATATTCAAAATTAAAAAAAATCGCAAATATGAAGAATGTTATATCAATTGTACCATTCTATGTGATTGCTTAGAGTTTCTGTGTTTAAACTTTGTTAACTGCTGAGATATTTAAAAGCTTGTAGAATCAATCTCCAAGAAACAGACGCATCATATTATCGCAATTTTTGTAATTCAATTTACTATGAAATTTTTATGACTCTCCATCCTTCATGTTCACATATTTTCCTAAATATATATGTACATATCACTTTATGTGAAAATACTTCTCAAAATTAAACTAGTGAAAGTATTATTTGTTCACTCATGGATAGACATAGATTCATGTATCTGGAAATACGGTCTAAGAATTTCAAAGAAGATCAATTTTCAGAATATACTTTTGTAATAAAGTATATTATTTATTAGGAAAGTATATTCTGATATATTCTGAAACATTTTCAGAAGACACTTCATTAAGAAAATATAAACAGACTAGAATTTAGCTTTTGTAGTATATGTTGAGCATCATTATTGCCTCAGACTAATATATATATACATATAAGATTTTCTTCAAACTTTAAAAAAAAGACATTACTATAATTAAAGTGCATGAATGCATTACTTTTTTCCTTTCTTGGACTTTGTTATTTTTTTCTTTCTAGTGGCATGACTATATATTCAACATTTAATAAAGTAAAATATTCAGTGTATATTTCTTTTCTAGACATTAAAATAATTTGTTTTATTACCAATTGTAGCTAAAAATATTTTAACATAAAAAAGATTACTGTAACAATCTTTTTCATGTGTTACAAATGATCATTATGCCTCTGTTCTATGCGATTGTTCAGGTACATCTCTTTTCAGACAGAAGAACTGCTCTTAAGTTGGTTTCTTTCTTCTCTGTGGTTTGCTTTGCAAATCTTTTTCTGAATCCAGAGGCTGTAATGACCAATATTTAAAGGCAAGATTTGGAGAGCTTTTGCCATTTATTGTGCTTTCTTCAACATAGACCTTAAAAATTATTGCACAAGATATTTGGCTCTTTATTCCATCTACAATTTACTTTTCCATGTTACGAGCAGAGACTAAGAAAAATGATTATACATATTTCTGGTTTGTGTATACTCAGTATTCCAGGTATTAAAGAAATCAGAAATGTCTGACTTGACAAATTAAGGCCAAGAAATAGTGACATCTTATTGCAGGAGAGAAATCATGTAACATTACAATCTAGAGAGACTGGACTAAACTTGCTGGACCATATCTATAATTCCTAACTAAAGGGAACTAGTCTCGTATTTTATTTTGTGTATTATTATCCAATTACAAAGGGTCTTCACTAAAGTGAAAACAGTAAATCAAGCATATTCAAGGCCTCATGTGGAAACCATCTTTAGTCTTTCTAACCAAGGATTTTAAAAGGTTGCATAGTTTTGGATAGGAAGTCAGTTACAACCATCTATAATTTTGAAACAAACAACATTCTCATTAACAAATATTTTGTATTTCATGAAGGATTTGAGCTTTAAACTCCAATGCAACACAAAAGACTTGTATAAACACCATGTTAAGAAACTTGGCCAAGTTTTGCTTAGCTTATATGTGCACTAGGTCATAAATTTGTCTTTAACGGTCACCCTAGCTTCCATGGTAGGTCTTGGCTCAAAATAATGTGATCCTGCCAAACTGCAAAACATACACTGTCTAACCCACCTTGCCTAATAGTTTTCAATTATTTCCCACTTAATTTTTATGTAATTTTCTGTTTTCATTCCTCATTTTTATTCATATCAGTTTTCTCTTTAAAAGCCAAGCCTCAGTTACCTTTGTCTTAGTTAGAGTTGAACTCATTTATACTGTAGTCTCTATCTCCTACTTCAGTAGTCAGAATAAAATCTGTCTTGCCGTTTTTAAGAAGGATCTTGCTGTTTTTCTTGACAGGGACACATATAATCCATATCATTGTATGTGTTTATATTGAAGAGTTTTCTTTACCTATGTAACAAACCTGCACAACTTGCACATGTGCCTCTGCACTTACAATAAATGTTGGAAATAAAAAATAAAATAACATAAAAATACAAAAGAGGTGTTCTAAAAATGCATGGTAGAAACACGCTATTTCTGAACTTCTCAAATAAACAGCCTGAGTTTCCAGTGAATCTCATTTTTTTTTCAGTTTAGAAATATACATAAGCAAGCATTAAAATGGAGTTATTTTAAGTTTTCTGAAATTAAAATTGTTTATTACCTAATGTTTAACAAAGAGCAAAATATTTAAATAAATCAGGAGAGGCACATGTCTTGTGAAATGTAGAGGAGAATTTTGCAACACCTTGATGAATAGTGGTGGCATTAAATGTCATGACTTTCCCTATCATGTCTGCCTGCTTTAGATCTCAAACAGTGCTACTCTCTTTTCTTTTGTTTCTGGTCTTAACAAACTTTTGATCATCAAACAAGCAACATATTATGAAAAAGAGTAAAAATTGCCTCACAGGCCAGCACAACCAGAGAGCAGTACTGGAACCAGGTGAGATTGTTGGTAGGTGGCAGCAAGTACTTGACTCCTTTGTGGCGCATGACAAACTTGATCCAGTAGACTGTTTGGTCCATGGGCTTCATAAGCTGATCATAATGAATGACTGATAACCATATAACATTGTCTTTATAACTAAAGGAAAATCAAATAGACATAAACTTATAGAATATAAATTATAAATATGTGAAATTTTTGTGTAGATGTCAGAAATTAGTGCCACATAAAAGTAGATGAAAAAATATTTTATTTCATGGTGGTTATAGAGATTTTAGCTTATGGGTTAGAATTTGCTGGATGCATAAGATTTCAAGATGTGAAAGGAGAATTGAAGAGAGGACAAGTATTTCTATCCTAGAAATTAAAATTAGTTAAGTCCAAAGGATAAAAAGAAATCATTTCAGAGTACAGAGGTTGAATTAGCCATTAATGAAATTGTAATGAACCTGGTGTGCAAATTTCAAAATAGTATCAAAGTCGAGAGGTAGGAGACAAATCTTTGACAAGGTTCAGGTCCATGTCAGGGCAAAGCTGATAAGAAGCTGGCATTGATCAGGAATTAGTATTGACATTATATCAGTGAATTAGTGATTAAAAGTGTAACAGTGAATGGTCTTAGTTTGAATCATGAACTGATATCTACTGGTCCTTTTTTTTTTTTTTTATGTATCTGTTCCTAGTTTTTTTTTATTGTTAAATTGAATGAATAAGAATGGTATCTTTCTTATCTGATTATTGTGAGTAGTCATGCAATGATTTTTAGGATACTTGGTAGAATTATTCTCATCATAAAGAGACTCTCAGTAAATGTTCACTAGTATTACAGTTTTTCTTGCATTGTGATCTTAAAATCTAAGTGGTGCTTAATATTTTACTTTGAGGCATGGCAGTTCCATTTATTTCCAGTGTTGAAATAATTATGGACTAATAAACAAGGAATAAGGATGAATATAAGTACAAGCCTTACCAAGTCAAAACCAAAAAGTGCGAAAGCATGGCACTGTAGCAATAGCAATGAGGTACCTTCTCTTTTTGATATTCAAAAAACAGAGCATGAAGACTCTGTTTTTCAGAGGAGGGAATTAATCCTGATAAGCATTTTTAATACAATTGGGAAAAACTATAACCAAGAAGTTACATAATACAAACTACCAATATAATGCACACCATTTTATGTACATTCAATGGGTATCAACTAATTAAAAAATTATCTTTATTTTTAAACACAACATTATATGTATTAATATTTATAATATTACCAAAATAATAACAATAGCAAAACTGAAATTAGTGTCTGTACTGAAATAATTTAGAAATCATATATTTCTGGTTTCAGATATTTTGGCTATTAAACAGGAATATTCCAATCTATCTCTTTCAAGCCAATTATTTTTTGATTTTATAAATCTTCCAAATAAGCAAAAGCAACCATAACCATAAGAACAAAGAATATGGCTACGTTTATAAAGTATGTTCTTTTCCCAATAATTTTTAACGGCAAATTTGAAAGCTCTAGTTGTTTACAAGTTATCAGTGATGGGATCAAAATATTAGCATAAAAAATTTGGAAAGCATTAAATATAATGGTAATTAGAGATTGATTATGTCTTGCTGATTTACTGAAAATAAGTTACTTTACAAGAGTTTTAAAAACAAGGAAAAAAGGTAACTAAAGTTAGATGATGGACATGTTTATTTGCTTCATTATGGTAGCTTTTTCACTAAGTATTTGTATCCCATTATATCACTTTCTATACCTTCAATAGGCAAAATAAAATTTACTTGAAGAATAACATTTGATGAGATCTCATTCAAAAAGACCCTCATGACTGTGATGAAAATTAGTCAGTGCTGTAAAAATATTCATGCTTCTTTTCTTTAACTTTTCTCTCAGTCTTCCTTATAATCCTTCTGTTACCATTTTCAGCAATTTCTTTTATTTCACTTTTTGGCTATTTTAAAACTTATGCGCTATCCTAAAACCTCTGACAAATGTTTCCACTAAAACCACCAAAAAAAAAAAAAAAAAAAAAAGATTATGATACTCACAATTGTTTATTGACGATTGCTTTTAAGCGTTACCAAAAAAAGTGTACTCAGCATTGTGTTCATGTTTAGGGTCACTGCTGCTTCCTTGGCATTCATGTGAGAAGTTGTCAGTACATACTATGTAGTTAAAAAATTGCATTCATGAAGAGTCATTAATGACTGCTTTTAATGCATTGATCAGATCTGTATTTGGCATTGTATTTGAGTCTACTCTAACAACTTCCCCCTTAGCCTTTATGTGAACAAACTTATCGAGTTGATCTGCAAACAAAGGAAGGCCCACCATAGGGATCCCAAGGTAGATCCATTCATTGGTGTCATTGTCTGCACCATGAGGTATAAAAGCTTTGGTTTTTAGATGACCTAGGATTAGATAAACTTTTGAATAATTATTCGTGAAGAGTCTTAGAATTAAAATGAGCAATGCTCAATATGAGGCAATGAAATGGGCAATGCTCTCTAGATAACAAATTACTGTAACAGTCAAACTGCACTAAAATTACTTTCAGATCTCAGAGAAAGAAGCACCAAGTCCTCTGAGGGTGATAAGTGAAGACTGCACATTTAAGAAGTGGTATGTGACTTGTGACTTGAAGAATGAATGCAAGATTTCATGTGGACAAACAGAAAGAACACACTGTGGATAAAGAAAATTGCATATTCCCTACTCCAGCCCCCAAAAAACATTATGCATGCTAGAACATGTTCTCTTAGAGAAATAGTGGAGTCACTGAGTGTCATAGGACATGGTGTCCAGAGCAGCAGGGAGTGGGGTGGTGGTGATGCTCGAATAAAGGAAGGACAGGCCACTCTCCATCACAAAATGTGTTACCATTTCATAATAAAGACTAGGGATTTATTCCCAGAGAAAATGAAGTCGCTGGTAGTAAAAGAAGGGCTGTTATTTTTCATCTACATTTGAAATATCTAGCTATTAGGAGAAAAGGGTAGGTGTAACATTTGAATTAGGAGACAGACAACCCAGAAAATTATTGAAAAATTATTTGTGAGATGTAACTACACTTGAAATAAAGTTAGTTTGTTTCTGGTCATAAAAAAATGTGACTGTATATAATAAAATGCCAACAGTTGTAGTTTATTATATTTCCCCCCAGGACTGGAACATAAATGAAAAGAAGTAAGATTTTATTTTTGAGTTTTTAAATAACAAATGGTGAATCACACATTTTCTGTTGTACTATTTTTATCCTGATTGGCTGTTACTCAAGTTTTCAAAAATTTATTCTTCAGAGTCTTACCAAGAAGGTTATTCTGGACTACCCACTTGTACAGCTGAGTAATTGTACTAAGGTATCTGATTTTCTGTCATCAAATTTCCACAGATCCATATAGATAAGGGAGCCTACCGATGAGAACACATGGACACATAGAGGGTAGCAACACACACTGGGGCCTTTCAGAGAGTGGAAGGTTTGAGGAGGGAGGGGATCAAGAAAAATAACTAATGGGTACTTGGCTTAATACCTGGTTGATGGAATAATCTGTACAACAAACCCCCATGACACAAATTGACTTATGTAACAAACCTGCGCTTGTACCCCTGAACTTAAAACTTCAAAAAAAAAAAAAAAAGATAAAGTACTTGTTTTATGAGTCAAATTCAAATTAGAGCATGTCTGTTAGAATTCTAAAAAGGGACCGGGCGCGGTGGCTCACGCCTGTAATCCCAGCACTTTGGGAGGCCGAGGCGGGTGAATCATGAGGTCAAGAGATCAAGACCAGCCTGGCCAAGATGGTGAAATCCTGGCTTTAATAAAAATATTTAAAAAATTAGCCGGGCGTGGTGGCAGGCACCAGTAATCCCAGCTACTAGGGTGGATGAGGCAGAGAACTGCTTGAACCCAGAAGACAGAGGTTGCAGTGAGCTGAGATCGTGCCACTGCACTCCAGTCTAGGTGACAGAGAGAGACTCTGTCTCAAAAAAACAAAAACCAAAAACCAAAAAGAGTTCTAAAAAGATGGATATCACCTACTTAAATGCTTTCCATATGGTTGATAAGGAAATTAGGACAAGGCAGGGTAAGTAATGAGAACTACTAGAAAACTGAAGTAAATAGAACAACCATATTTCTTTGACTTGATTTTATATTAAATCAAATTAAATAAAATCATGATGTTTTATACATAGTGACTTAGATATTGAGATAATAAATGAAAAATTCAAATATTTAAGTAATCATTAGGCAGACATAATTCCAGTGTAAAGAAGAGTTACAAATTGCTAATGGTCCACATCTTTTTTATTAATGTATTTACTACATTCGCTTTCATCTTCCAAATATAACATTAAGCTTTTCATTTCTAAAGCAATGAAGTTGAGTGAATTTACTTATATTCACTTGTTTCATAAGTTACATTCTCATATCTGATGATTATAAAGAAAGCAAATCTATCAATCATCTATGTATGATTTCATAGTTTCAGGGTTTCAGCATGTTGGCAAGGCTGGTCTCGAACTCCTGATCTCAGGTGTGTTCCACCCGCCTCGGCCTTCAGTTCAGTTTTTGAAGGAGGGTAGACTATCCAAGGTTCATTTATAGTTAGGTATATTTTGTAAAGTGTGAAAAAACAGGAGTAAATTCAATAATGAATCCCTGCAATCCAAAACCATTTAATACAATCAAGAATATCTTTCTTATCTATTATCACAAACATCCCAGCTGTCTCCTTCTAAAAATTTATTTCGAATGTTAAGATACATTTAATTCTACCCAGTAATTTGCTCAAAAGCAAAAATAAATATGTACCATTTAGCATACAAAAGTTACACAGTAAAAGTGAAAGTATATATATATATCTGCGTTAATTCATTAAATTTACATTTGGTCATCCTTACTCTTAACATGTGTATATAAATGTAGGTCACTATAAATAAAAAAATTACTTCCACACAATACATGCTTTCTTCATGATATCTTAACCTCATTCACTTCTCAATCATTGTAAACTTAGATAAACCCACAGTTTGTGGGACAGTTAACATACAAGAAAAACATCACAAATTTCACTAAAAATCTGGGCCAACTCATTGTTTATTTGCCCCCTGAAATGAAAAATAAATTAGAATTGAAGCAGTGTATTGCTGTAACTTACTTTGAAGGTAAATGTGTTCTCTCATAATTACAGAACTTAGATTGAAGACATTACTGGTAAATGCCGATACAAGTGCTTTTAAAGAGAATTTAATATTAAACCTTGAGACAGCATAGGATGAACCCTATAAAATTCACTTTTCTTTTTCAAAATAAAAGATCCTTTTGAAACTTAAAATCTTCAGTTATCAATAGTGCTGCATTATAAAGCTAGTTTATACAATCCTGCATAGCATTGGTCAAAATAACAAGTCATAATAGATAAAATTAAAGCATTATACAAACAAGATAAGTCACTGAAAATAATTTAAGGCCTTGAAGTGAATTAATCAGTCTAACTTAAAGCTAAGAATAAACCATTAATTATCCACCTGAAATGCAAGCAATATGCTTTTTTAGCTTCTGTTCTGTGGACCAAATAACAGAAACAACCCTTCCTTATGATTTATGGTTTATTTGTAGAATCCTTCTGGACTTGAATGACTAAAAGTCAATTCTATTTTTCAGTTGTTCACAGAAGATTTAGGACTGTTTTAGCCATTTGTTTGGAATGTCAAACTGTGGACACTGTGCAGATGCTAGTGCTCAGAAGGCTTCTGCTACTAAGTAAGGGTGAGACTGAATCATGGACTTCCACCTTGATGTTTCCATTACATCAGTTGCTTGGCTGCTGTTCCAGTTTTTCTTATGTTTACATCCAAGTTGTTGAAGTACAATGCACCTATTAATCATGTCTATGATTTGTTCTTTCAATTGTTCTGCAAGGTGCAAATCTGCAAGGACAAGGGTATCAGCAACATTTTCTATTGAGAGATTACTAGACAAAGCTTCCTCACACATGATCTTCAGCTGTTCCCAGTGCACGTTTGTCTGCAGCTGCCAACAAGTTTTCAGCCATTTTGTCAAGGTTTAGTCCTTTCCCTGTGTTAATGTATCTCATCATTTCTTTAAAACTATCAGTGTCTAAATAATTTATTTCCACTCAATTCTTTATGCTTTTTTCCATTTCATGTTCAAACATGGCATTAAAAACTGGGGATTGAGGTACAAGCAGATTTAAAAGCTTTAAATTCTTGTCCTCTCACAACAAAACTGCAGTCTGTAAATCTCATGTTTTCCCAGAGATTACCTACATCTTCTAGTCGACACTCAGCCACCTTCAAAGTATTTGTATTAGTATGTCCTGATGTGTTTACTGAGTCTTGGACCACACTCATTTTGCAAAATAATGTAAGCTTGTCATCTGGTAAAAGACTATAAGCTTCGTCAAGCTAAAGGTTCCCTCTAATGAAATTTTTAAAATCTCAGTCTTTCCCTTGCATGAATTGATATGCTCTTTGGCTTTCCATTGCTTTTATTTCTTCCCTTTTGGCATTCAGAAGGGAAAATTTGAATTTTGCTCGCACTTCACTTTTTGGCAAGCTGACTAAAAGCAAATATAAGGACAAGAAGTCTTTACTTTCGTTATCTAATCCCTTTGTGTTTACCCTCAGGCACCATTTCATTTTGTCATTTGGGCCAAGTGAAAATGTTGAACTTTTTAACACCTCACCCATTTCCTCTTGACAAAAACTGAAGTTATTAATGGTCTATGTGTTGAACACTTTACTACTTTGACCTGTGTATAACACTAGCTTTCTATTATGGGACAAGAAGACATTTCTCTAGGTAGAGGTGGGGCTGGTTCCTGAGACATTGCCACTTTATTGCACTTTTTTAGGCTTTGTGTAGTATCCCACACAGTTGATACCTTACCTCAGATGTCTCAGAGAATTAGTGTTTGATTTTCACCAGGGACATGGTTGAGAAGGGCCACCCTCATGTTTTCTCAATTCCTGAACGTGCCCTGACTGCATCACCTCCAACACGCCGAGGCTGTGCTGGAGGCAGCAGGGTTAATGGTGGCAAGTCCCTGTGGAGGCACCTTCGCCGACCCACATTCTTCCTCCCTTGCCTGCCATCCTTCCCTATCTCCCTCTCCTCTTGGTGTCATTCCTTGCTGCAATAGAGTTTTGCATCCACATACCTCCTTAGTGCTGTTATTGACAAATATATTACATATGTATAAGTTAAATGTTCAGCATTACAACTAATATATAAATATATATGCTTTATATAATTGCTTCTTAAATTTGTTAAGAAAGTTAAATAAATATGAATTTATACCATCTAATTACATAATTATTTATTCAGGTGTATTTTTTTATTATGTGGATTCACACTGCTTTCTGTGTTTATTTACTTTTAGCCTGGAAAATTTTCTTTAGAATTTATTGTGAGGCAGATTAGTTAGCAATAACTTTCTGTTTTTGTTTGTTTAGAAATGTCTTTATTTCATCATCAATATTTAAAGATGATTTTGATTTTGTAGTAAAAAGAATTTCTGGTTGGCAGTTTTTTCTTTCAGTACTTTGAATGTGACATATCATTGCATTAGGGGCAGCATTGTTTCTGATGAGTAGTCAGCTATTGATGGTATCTGAGTTCCCTTATATGTGGTTACTTGTTTTAGTCTTTGTGCTTTATAATTTTCTTCCTTTGGTTTTCAACCTATTTTTATTGTGTTTCTGTTTGGATCTTTTTGTGTTTACCCTAACCTAAAAATTTACAGAACATCTGAAATGTGTAAATTAGTGTTTTTAAACTAGTTTATGGGATATTTGGGGCATTATTTTTGAATATTTTCCACTGAATCTTTCTCTTCTTCATGTGATACTCCTATTTGGCCTATTTTGCTGTGCTTAAGTGTGTCCCAAGAGTCTATACGGCTCTGTTTATTTCTCTTCATTTTTTTTTTCTCTGTTCTTTGGATTATATAATCTCTGCTGATCTCTCTTCAGCATTTTTTTGGCTCTTATTTTTCTTCCTCAAATATGAAGCAGAATCCTGCTTGTGCATTCTCTATTTCTGTTATTATATTTTCATTCCACTATGTTCACTTGGTTCTTTAAAAAATATAACTTCTACTTTTTTCTACATATTCTCGATTGAATGTAACATTGTCTTTGTACCTTAATTTTCAGCTTTATATGTGATTTCCTTTAGGTCTTTGAGTATATTTATAATGTCTAATTTAAAGTTTTGCCTGTTAAATCTACAACTCATCCTTTTTTTTTTCTTTTTTTTCCAGACAGAGCCTCACTCAATTGCCCAGGCTGGGGTGCGGTGGCACGAACTTGACTCACTGCAATCCCTACCTCCCAGGTTCAATCAATTCTTCTGTCCCATCTTACCAAGTAGCTGGGATTACAGGCATGCACCACCAGACCCAGATAATTTTGTGTTTTTAGTAGTCGGAGTTTCACCATATTGGCCAGGCTGGTCTTGAACTCCTGACTTCAGGCAATCCTCCCAACGTGACCTCCCCAAGTGCTGGGATCACAGGTGTGAGCCATTGCACCCAACCCAACTCATCCCTTTCACAGGCATGTTTTATTGCCTATTTTCCCCATATAGCAGTCCCACTTTCCTATTTCTTTATATGCCTGTTAAAATTTGTAAAACCCTCAATATTTTAGATAATATGTTATAGTTACTCTGGAAATTATACCCCCATCTTCTTTTAATTCTAATTGTTAATTTGTTTGGTGAGGAAATGGATTATTTTAATGAAGTCTTTTTCCCTTGCAGTGTTATTTCCTTGGTGTTTCTACTCAGAAAGTGCAGCCTTGGGTGTTTTCACAAACCCTGGAATAACAGTGATTTTAATAGGAACACTCTTTGACTCTTTTCTGTTTTTTTTTTTTTTTTTTTTGGTTTGTTTTACATGCTCAGTCTACCTCTTAACCTTCACAAATTATTCGCTGATTGATCTTTTTCTTTTGGTATTGCCCTTTGGGCATAAATTACTTCATAGTCTGAACCAATAACATTTAGGCACTTTTACAGTGATAGATTCTGAGGCATTTCAGGGTGATATGAACACAGGAAACAATGTTCTTTTCTGTCTTTTTTTTCTGATTAGTTAGCTTTCTTATGGTCTCGTTGGCATCACTCATGAAATTACCACCTACTTAGCAGTTACCAAAAAACTCTTCATATTTTGACCACATGCTTATGCTTGAATTTCCTACACATTTTTTCACATAAAGTGAATTGCTGTCATGAAAGCTTTAGAACTCTTTGTTTAATGGTCTGACTCTTTCCTTGGGAAAAATGTATCATCAACCTTTGCTCCAGAGCTAGGGGCACGGGCAGTGGCACACTTCTGTTTGTGCCACTAAGAGTAAGGTGCTAGGCTATAGTCTTGATTTGCTTCTTCTCTCATTGAACCTCCATCCTATAAATGAACTATCGTAATGACTCTGGTACTCAGAGTTCTTAGTACACTGTGCCTGAGTAAAACTTCTGTGCTTTGACAGTGGCTACATGAAAGAAGTGAAACTTTTTTCACCTCTCTTGCCAGAAATCTAGCCTCTGTAACACATAGGTGAGGTGTCTCTGTGTGAAAAATTTAGGAAGCTTATTCCCTCCCAAAAAGATAATATAGCCCTCTTGCAGAAGTTTCACAGAGGGGGAGTCCAATGTTCTTGTCTCCACCGGCTTGCAGTAAAATTTCTGTTGTACTGAGGGAAGGTAGCCTAGCAAACAAGACCTTGTTTAATGCCACAAGCTCTTGCTATTTTAAACAACCCTTAGTGTGTTCCTTAATAAATGTTTATTTGTTTGCTGCATGTTTTGAGGGCAATTCCTAGCATATTGTTAAATTTGTTAATTAATTTTATTTTTTAAACCCTTTCTCTGTTTGCCCAGAGAATACTCACTGGCAGTACTTGCAGATGCAGCATTTATCTTGAGATAATTTTGTCACAAAATATCTAGTTTTTATTATTATTTTTTCATTCCTTTAGCATGCAAACTTTGGAAACAAACAAACAAAAAAAATTAGATTTTTAGCATTCTATTGGTAGTAGTGCTATTTCCATTTACAAAATGTAGACATTTTCGATTGCTGAAAATGTCAAATTCTAGAAAATGTAGGATATTAACATTGTTCTCGAGCAGTTGTTGGCTGAAGATTAACCTGAATTCAATTTTTCTAAAGTAGATGATTCAGACGATTCTGATGTTAGCTCTCTTTAGAAATAACTCCAAGAAGAGTTTTTATAATGATGTTCACACTGAAAAAGAGTCAGACTTGCTTCATCCTCAAGGAGTGTATTTATGTAAAATTAAATAAGTGCTGGCTGTGAGCTGCACTACGTTTTACCTAAACTGGAAAATGGTGAGGAGATGGGGTTTCACAAAGTTGCCCAGGCTGGCCTTGAACTCCTGGGCTCAAGTTATCCTGCCTCCTCAGCCTCCTGAGTAGCTGGGACTATAGGTGCATGCCACTGTAGTCAACCTCTCCGAATATGATTAAATAGTTATCTCTAGAAACAATTTTCGCTATTTATTCTTGTTACATTTCAGAGCTGATTCATTTTATGCTACCAATCTGGCATTGGCCAGGACATGTTTTCTTCTAAAATGTCAGTCTATCTTCATATCATAAGTTTGTTCTGCCTCAGCATTCATTTTTAGGCTTAATATGAGTTGTTTAAGATCTAGTCATAGCTTGTCACTTTTGGCTTTGTTAAAACTTCCCTTCCTTGTGTAGTTGTTTGAGATAGAGTTTACTTGTTTCTCATCCTAATGATCCAGAAATGCAACATATCACAGATGTAATGACCATGATATAACCTAATGATCAATACCAGAGTCATATAATAATTTTCCCCTTCTTGTGTGTTCCCTTAATCCAGCCATTCCTCTACTCGTGCAGAGAAGCCTAGGAAATAATACTCATGGTCTTTAACAAAAGCCGTCCCACAGGGGTTTCCCCTTCCACTTCCAGACAGCTGGTTGAGCTCTCTGTCACTTCTGGACTTTCTGTCACATTCTTATCACCATCCCTAACATCACTTAGGAACTGTGAGTAATAAATTTCTTCTATTTTATGCATTTTGTTCTTCCTTTCTCATGCAATATATTTGACCTGACTCATATATCTGAAACTCACTTCCCCACCTCTATCAGAGCTTTCCAGGATCTTGGTTTACAGCCATTCTCAAGAAAGATACTTCAATATAAAATTGGAAAGAACTCATAACAGTATGAATCACAACACCTCTGAATATACTTAATAACAGAGAAATTAGAAAGAAAAGTTTAATTTTATACATCATAGAATTGCTATTTAGAAACAAATAGGACACGTTAGAAATAAGAAAAAGTAAAACGCTTTGTTGAAGTTATATACTTATCTGCATTTTTTAAAAAGTATCACCCAATGGGTTATAGAATGATGCCAACACATAACGCCAGGTTGCAAGGCATAGAGAATAGAAGAATGCGACATGACTATCTAATGGGTGTAAATCTTCCTTTTGAAGTGAAAACAATTACTTTGGATCTAGATAGTAGTGGTAGTGGCAAATGTGTTAAATGCCAATGAATCATACACATTAAATGGTTTAAGTGTATAATTTTGTGGTGTGAAATTCCTATATCAATTATTCTTTAAATAAACAAGTGGCTGACCGGATTTGACCAAGAAGCCATAGTTTGTCAGCCCTTGGTTTATGCTACAAATTTAATTCCCATGTGCTTGAAATAGTAAATGCTGTCATTTTTATCATTTACATTAGAAACATAGTATGTTTTGAAATTAATATATTATGCAATTATATGAACACTAAAATTATTACTGTGGAAATTTTTTAATTTATCATAATAGTGCCAATTTTATTTTGCTGTACACACAATTGTTAGTGTTTTGCAATATTAATGACTTCATTCTTTCATCAATACCATGATATTGATAATGCAATGACAACCATTGCTATTTCATTGGTGAGGAAGCTGAGGCAAATAAAGTCCCCGTAACTTGTCGAACCCCACGTCATTATATAGTGATTTCTAAGACTTGAATAAAGGCCATCTTGATCCAGAGTGCCAGCTCTTAGCTACCATGTTATGTTGACTCTCTTACTCTGGGTGCAGATATTTTCAAAGTGTAGTTGTTAGGTGGGCTCAGTTGTGTGTTCCTTCCACAGAGTTTCTTATTTCCTATGGTGCCTGAGTCTATAATTATCTGAAGATCATTCACTTAACATACTTAGTGATTCGTGTTGAAAAGCTCAGAGTGCTGGTGGGCTACCAGGATTTCTTAGGCATATATTTATGTCTCTACAAAATTGTCATTTGTTATGGGGACTACAGATTGAGTTGTTGTGTAATAGTGAGAGAAAAAAAGACAAGAAAGGAAGAAACTGAAAGAGAGAAACAGAGAGAGAACATGCTGTGTTTCTACCAGAGCTTTGAAAGTTTAGCTGCATTATTTCCATTACATTATTTGTGTTGAGACAGCTACAAAGTTTGCCAAACTTCAAAGGGAGGGGATATTACTTGATAGGAAAATTGTCAATGTATTTATAGTCATGTCTCAAAATAACAACAAATAAAACCTTTCGATGAAGGCAGCAGAAGTTATTAAACTATTGTATGATTCATAAAATATTAAAAATAGTTATAGAAAAAATATTAAAATTACATGAATTTAGATTTCTACAATTATTGCAATTTTTAAACATTGTATCATAGCTATTCATACATATTTTTAAAAATAGAACAAACGTCCTAAAAACAAGCTACAAGTGGATACAATATATGATATATGAGAAACATTATCAAGTTTTTGAGTGACACTAGTGAATTAATAACATGATGCTACATTTTGGAACTTCCTGTCCTGAATTGATGTTTTTATTTCACTAATTAAATTTTAAGTCTCATAATTAATACATGAAAACTTTGTGGAAAGTTAAACATTGCATAATTGTATACAATAGAAATTTAAATTATCATCATTGGAATTACATGTATTTTTTGAGATTCTTTCTTCTTCATACTAGCTTATGTATATTTTATTTTATTGCAAAAAACACTTTTTTGTTTTTCTGGAAACTTCTTTTTCTGTTTAGTAATGTGATAATCAGCCTGTTCTCTGCAATGGTTACATTCAAACATTTGTTGGAGGTACATGTATGTGTTCATTGACTGAAAACCATTTAAGTGCTGGAGAAATTTGGTTCATGCATGTGCTTGTATGCAAGGATTTCTACATGATAAATTTCTAGATGTAAAACTTCAGTTTCAAATGGCATATTTACATTTTATTTAAGAGTGTTGGCTCAAATTATACTCCCTCAAAAATAGATTTCTCAGGTTTTTATGGGGTGCAAATCTTCTCTATGGCATTAATTTGTTGGCATTAGTTCTATTTTTATGAGCATGAGTAACTTTTTAGTCTTTTATATCTTATTGTCTATTTTTATTTTGAATTACTTCTTCATATTTTCATCATTTTTTTATTAGATTGTTAGTCTCTTTTGGTTGGTGATTTGTAGTTCTCACTGAACAATGGATACCAGTCTTTTGTTATGTGTGTTATAAGTTTTATGTGAAATAATTCAGGTTTATAATCATGATAAAACAACATTATTAATATTTGGCACTATATAAGTTCTGTTTGTCTTTATATCTGTATTAATTCCTGGATGATTTGTATGAAATTTTGTATAATTTTTCTATCTCATTAATGTTTTAGTGTGTACGTGTCTATAGATTACATGATTTATCTATGTGTATAAAATTATAAATATGCATATATATATATATCTGTTTTTAATCACACCTTAAGCTGGAGAATATTTTTTTGTGAGAATTAGTGAATGGTAAGACATTTAAGTGACAAAGACAAGTAGATTTCTGTCAATCTGGGCTAGTTTGATCATAAAGTGCTTCCTTGATGTGTAGATTAAAGGAGGGTTATGACTTGATTTAGCTATTTTCCACAAAATTTATAAACTTTTAAATTTTTTGTATATATTTTTTGATATGCTGAAAAGTTTATATTTCCATATTATATTCATAGGAGAAATGAATCAAACGACTGGAAAATAAGAAAAAAGATACGATTATTTAAAGTTTAGTTATGTAGAATAATAAGTATTTCAAGCTGTCTTCAAAATACACATTGAATTTCACAACATATCTATTAGCTAGTTAACTGATGACGTGTTTTGTTTAAAAAGAAATGGACATGTATATGTACATGCATGTTTAGCAAGATAGAAAATTCACCAAGTCCCTTTAGAGTGCAATATCTATATGATCGTAATCTAAAATTAAGGACTTACGATTGTTATTAAAGGTCGAAAATGATAATAAAACCCATATGAAATTTAGGATTGTTTTTTCTCGTTCTATTAAGAATGATGATGACATTTTAATGAGAATTGAATTAGATTTATAGATTTCTTTTGGCAAATGCTCATTTTCACAAAATTGATTCTACCCATCCATGAGCATGGGCTGTATTACCATTTATGTCATCTATGACTTTTTCTCAATGTTTTGTAGTTTTCTTTGTAGAGATTTTTCACCTTCTTGGTAAGATATATTCATGAAATTTTCTATAATTTCTCTATCTCATCAATGTTTTAGTGTGTATGTATCTATAGATTACATGATTTATTTATGTGTATAAAATTATAAATATACATATATATCTGTTTTTAATCACACCTTATGCTGGAGAATTTTTTTTTTGTGTGTCAGAATTGGTTAATGGTAAGACATTTAAGTGACAAAGACAAGTAGAGTTCTGTCAATCTGGACTAGCTTGATCATAAAGTGCTTTCCTCCTGTGTAGATTAAAGGAGGGTTAAAGGTAGATTAAAAATGAGAAAAAACTGTTTTTTTCTTTTTTTTTTTTTACAGCTATTGTGAAAATGGATGAGTTGTTATTTGATTCTCAGCTTTGAACCCAGCAAAGCCAAAGCAAGACTAAGAAAAAAGAACAAATCTGGGGGCATCACATTGTAACGCCTAAGGTTCTTGCCTAGCCATGCCAAAAACTGGTGTTGCGGCTGACCATGGCAAGTGAAAGAGACCTGGACTGAGAGTGAGCAGTACGTTTTATTGAGCAGAGCAAGAGTACAAAGCTGCCACAGTGTGGAAGCGGTCATGAATGAGTAACCAGAGCTGGATTATATGATTGCCTCTTAAACTCTTTAAGGGGGGAAATATGTGCAGCAAGAAGATGTTACCAGAGCCAGAAACAAAGGCAATTAACCATTTATAACATGTCTTAATCTTAGAACTTGAGGAAAACCAGAATTGGAAATTAGGTTTTATCTACTTTATGACCTTGCAGTGGCATGGCAAAGGAGACAGGATCTTACAGGATTTTACAAAGGATGTTTACAAGGAAGTGGAATTAGGAGTGTAGATAAGGTCCACTGGTTACAGAAAAACAGGTAGTTAACATTTCTTTCACTTTAGTTTTGGGTAAGTGGGAAGGGAGAGAGGACACAGGGAAACTTACAGCAAAAATTTCATTGTTTATAGCTTTCTTGGGGAAGAAAACACATCCACAAATCCTGTAGTTAGGAATATTTTAAGCATGTATCTTCAATATTATTCATCCAGGATCGAAGTAGGTCCTCATGCAGTAAATGAGTGAGTTTCACAGCTTTCTGGGTCCCTGTTTGACCCAGGAAGCCCAGCAGGCACCTCCTCTCAACACTGCCCAACATATTGCAAGGCATATTCCAAGTTACCAAAACAACATGGCATCAATATAACAACAGGCATGTAGACCAGTGGAACAGAATAGAGAATCCAGAATTAAAGACAAATACTGACAGCCAACTGAAGTTTGACAAAGTAAACAAAAACATAAAGTGGGGAAGATGACACCCTATTCAACACATGGGGCTAGAATAATTGGCAATCCACATGTAGGAGAATGAAACTGCATCTTCGTCTCTCACCATATAAAAAATCAACTCAAGATGGAGCAAATAATGAAATCTAAGACCTGAAACAATAAAATATTCTAGAAGGTAACATTTCAAAAACTCTTCTGGACATTGGATTAGGCAAAAACCTCACGACCAAAAATCCAAAAGCAAATACAACTAAAACAAAGATAAATAGTTGTGATTTAATTAAACTAAAAAGCTTCTGCCAGCAAAAGAAATAATCCGCTGTGTAAACAGACAACTTACAGAGTAATCAAAAATATTGATGAACTATGCATCTGACAAAGGACTAATGCATCTGACAAAGGACTAATGTCCAGAATTTACAGAGAACTAAAAAAAAATCCACAAGAGAAAAACAAACGCCTTCAAAAAGTAGGCTAAGGTAATAAATAGACAATTCTTAAAAGAATATTATAATTGGCCAACACATGAAAAAACACTCGACTTCACTAACTATCAATAAAATGCAAATCAAAAGCGTAATGCAATACCACTATACTCCTGCAAGAATGGCCATAATTTAAAAATCCAAAAATAATACAATGTTGACATGGATGTGGCAAAAAGGGGACACTTTTGTGCTGCTGTGGGAATGCAAACTAATATAAATACTATGAAAAACCATATGAAGATTCCTATAAGAACTAAAAGTAGAAGTACTATTTGATCTAGCAATCCCACTACTATGTATCTTCCCAGATACATAGTAGATACAAAAAGTTTTATATGAAAAAGATCCATGAACATACATGTTTACAACAGCACTATTAGCAATTTAAAATATATGGAACCAGCCTAAATGCCCATCAACCAACCAACAGGTGGATAAAGAAAATGTGGTATACATACATGTATGTGTGTGTGTGTGTGTGTGCATGTATACACACACACACACACATATACCTGTGTACATACATGCACATATACATACTATATTTATACACCATGGAATACCACTAAGCCATAAAAAGAAACAAAATAACGGCATTAACAGCAACTTGTATGGAGTGGGAGAGCATTATTCTAAGTGAGATAATTCAGCAATAGAAAACTGAAAACCGTAAATTCTCACTTATAAGTGGGAGCTAAGCTATGATGATGCAAAGGTATAAGAAAAATATAATGAGCTCTCAGGATTCAGAGGGGAGGTTGGGAGAGAGTAAGGAATACAAGACTACACACTGAGTGCAGGGTACACTGCTCACGTGATATGTGCACCAAAACCTCAGAAATTACTACTAAAGAACTTATCCATCTAATCAAAACCACCTGTTCCCAAATAACTATTAACATAATTTAAAATATTATAATAAAATCAACCAGATGAATATTTTTAAATATCTAGAAAAAATAGAATTGGCTCATGAAACCAAATGTTACAAAATAGTTCAATTTTACAGTAGGAAGAAGGTTAAGAGTTGTTATATTTCTAATTCCACATAATTTCCACTGAGAAATGACTTAAGTTCTAAAACAGTAAACATTTGTCTATATATTTTAGGAAAAATGTGAAAATAAAGCTGCATGCATTATAAAAGCCAAGCAATACTACTCATCTTAAAATATCAAAAGGAAGAGAGACTTTCTATATAATTTATGTAATAATTTCTTCAGCAGCAGTTGAAACAATATAATCCTGTTCAAAATGAAGCCAAATTATTCTGAGTATGTGCAAAACAGCACTGATACTGTCAGTGGAGTTCTTAATGTTTTTGTGTTTAAGTAGAATGTGTGAAATATAGTTAAGCTGAGTAAAAATTTTCTTGTGTAAACTCTGAATTAGAACAACCAATTTCAATATAAGTTCAACAAATTTCAATACAAGCTCATATGGATTTACATTATTTTTTATTTTCCCGAGTGTTTTCTTCATTTCCACAAAATATTTCTTACCATTAACTGGGTGGTAAATCTCTGAAAAACAAATTTTGATTTGACAAAGTAACTTTTGAAAAGTTTTTTATTTTTATTTTTTATTTATTTTTTTGGTCACAGGAAGAAAGAAATCTTGCATCATAACCTTTCTTCCTGGAATAAACTGAAGTAGTCTCATCTATCAGGTTTTTCAGCTTCAAATCTCAGAGATAACTAATCACTTTTTCCCTTCTTTCCTTTTCTAGTAAACTTCCAGAAACAAAACAGACAACATTTCATGATGATAAATATCACAGTTGCCACACAGGCCAGCAGGAACCCAATCACATCCAAAGAGTGGTACTGGAACCAGGTGAGGTCATGGGCTGCAACCCGAAGGTGTTTAGCTCCTTTGTGGCGCATGACAAATTCAATCCAGAAGACTGCTCGATCCAGGGGCTTCACTGGTTGATCATGTTGAATTCTTGATAATTTCATAACATTCTCTTTATATCTGAAGGATAAAAACAAAGATACAAATGTAGCAGGAAGAGACATAGACAAAACCTCTCAGACTCTGAGTTAAAGAAGGAAGGGGTTTATTCAGCCGGGAGCACCAGCAAGACTTCTATCTCAAGAGCTGAGCTCTCCAAGTGAGCAATTCCTGTTCTTTTTAAGGACTCACAGCTCTACAGGGGTCCAAGTGAGAGGGTCGTGATTAAGCAAGCAGTGGGTACATGACTGGGGGCTGCATACACCAATAATCAGAATGGAACAGAAGAGGACAGGGATTTTTACAATGCTTTTCCATAAAATGTCTGGAATCTATAGGTAAGATAACCAGTTAGGTCAAGGGTCGATCTTTAACAACCAGGCCCAGAGTGTGGCACCAGGCTGTCTGCTTGTGGATTTCATTTCTGCCTTTTAGTTTTTACTTCTTTCTTAGGAGGCAGAAATTGGGCATAAGACAATATGAGGAATGGTCTCCTCCCTTACTAACACTGAAAGTAAGTTAACTTGTCTGCGCATATCAAGTTTATGAAAGGCTTTTAAAGTGCCAAATAATTCAAAGTAAATGTTAAAGAATTGACATAGAATTTGTGTATTTTAATTTGAGTCATTGTAGAAAGTTTGGCTTTTAAATTGGAGTTTTCTCATTGACAAATATTTTTAAAGTAGAAATTGAATGTTAGGTGAGAAAGTTAATTTTTTTGAAGCAGAGAAAATATAAGGCATTTTAATTTGCTTTTAATTGTTTAATTTTAAGTTTTTGTGGGTACAGATTAAGTATATATATTTATGGGGTATATGAGTTGTTTCGATATAATGTGAAATAATCACATCATGGAAAACAGGATATTCATCCCTTAAGCATTTATCCTTCGTATTATGAACACACTCCAACTACACTGTTAGTTCTCAGACATATGAGAATGTGCTCAACAGCATGAACCATTTTAAGTGCTGTAAGAAAGATCGTGAAAATGCAATATGAGAATTATCATCTCTTAGTTCCTAAAAAGTAATTGTGTCATGGCGAGTGACATGCCTTATAGCTAGGCACTTTGCTTCTACATTACTCTTCGTCTCCTACTGTTCCCCACCCTGTAGCCAGAATGATATTTTGCAATTAAAGTCAGTTTATAGCACTCCCTTGATTAAGACTTTGGCCTGACTTCTCATTATTTAAAGAATAAAATCCAACTCTGTTATTTGGTGTATAGAATCCGTACATTGTTAGACATTGGCAAGCTCTTTTCCTAACATTTCCCCCTGCACACTGTTTTCTAGATTGGCCTTCTATTTTTTTCTTTAAGCTCCCAAAGTGTTCTCATTTTAGCACCTTACATATTTTTTCCCCTCTCGCCTGCTCTTGGAGTATTCTCTCTTGCTACAACCCAAGGCATGCTTCTCTGCCTTTTTATGGCTTCCTTCTAATGTTACTTCTACGAGAGGCTTTTACTGACCACACTATGATGGAACCTCTAGGATTTTCTCTATTTTCTGTGCTTATTTTGCTATTTGATTCCTAGAATTGTAAAATGCATTATATATCTCATAAAATAAACATTTAAATATTAAATACAAAAGATAAATATACGTACACTAAGTGAATAGTTCAAAAATGTAAGATCATCTTGAACATTATTTTGAAGTGAAGATATCTATTTACCTACTGTTCAGATCGTGGTATAGGATATCACAGCCTGCCTAGAATCACTCTCTTTTTCTGAACCATTTAGTCACTACTTTTGTCCTCCAATTAAGTAATAGCCTGACTTCAAATAGTATACATTATTTTTGCTTGTTTATGTAATTGAATTATATAGTATATATTCATTAGTGTCTTTTTTTAACTGTAGCAGTTGTTGGGTAATTCCATTGCTGTGTATTATTTTGTTGATTGATAAAACAGGAGGATTTTATGGCATCAAAGTTAAATCTCATTTTCAAGTCCACTACAATAATGATAATAATAAAAGTTAATTTTCCAGCAGGAAAATAATCATGTTGTGAGGCATTTTAGATATCAAATTAAAATATTTATTATATTATTTCATTTATTCTTCCTTTCTACTAAGGATTCATTATGTCAAAATTTTAAGAAATGTATTTTTTATATTTTCTATATCATTTAAAAATTATATTTGTGTAGAAAATTGTTTCACTAACTGGCTATTCATTGGATGTATGGGTTTCAAATACAGTTTTTAAATAACTGATACAAACTAAAAGCAGGTTTCAGATTGGTTAAATCATTTAAATTCTTTCAGAATTACTCTCTTATAAAAAGGATGAAACTCACACTCACTATTGACAAGAGAAGCTATCTATAAATATCACCTAGTGAAAAATATTGTTCTACTCACAAAGGATCATTAATTACTGTCTTCAGTGCATTCACCAAGTCTGTACTTGACATTGTGTCGAAGTCCAATCTAACAGCTGCTCCTCTGGCCTTCATGTGAGCAATGTTATCAGGTTGATCAGCAAACAATGGAATGCCCACCATAGGGACCCCATGGTAGATTGCCTCGTAGATGCCATTGGCTCCACCATGAGTTATAAAAGCTCTGGTTTTTGGATGACCTACGATTGCACGAATTTTAGCAAAATTATTCATAGGAATAAAATGAGACACACAATGAAAGGCTCTGAAAGTGACAGTATTTTCTAGATAACACATTTAACTAATTAGCTATTACTTTTCAGACTTCAGAGGAAAAAACATGTACTTGTGCTGGGTATGCAAGTGAAGGCTGCATGGTGTGTGTGACTTCAGACTGCAAAACAATACAAGAGTTCCAGTTGGACTAATGAAAAAGTGCGATCTAGATTTTTTAAGTGTGCAATAAAGAAGACAGCAAAGAGATGGGCATGAAGTGAACTGCTATTTTAAGTGCAGTCACAGAGTGTGATAGGTGGGGTGTGCAAGGCAGCAGGCAGTGGGTTGGTGGTGGTGCGAGGATTGAGGAAGGACAGGTCACACTTCATCATGACCTGTCATCACTTTATGATTAAGATTAGCAATTTAATCCTTCAGAAAATACAGAATCACTGGTGATAGAAGAGCTATTATTTTTGGTGGCACTTGAAATAACCCTGCAGGAGAGGAAACAACAGGTGTAAAGTTGTAGAAATAGGAGACAGAGAGATAGCTCACGAAGTTATTGAAAAATTCTGTGAGATGTAGTAACACCTGAAATAAAGATTCTTGCTGATTCTGACCATAAAGAATGTGAGTGTGTATCATAAAATGCCAATAATTGTAGCGTATTCTTTTTCCCCTAGGACTGATAAATAAATATAAAGAAGTTACATTTTGTTTTTCCTAAACAAATATTCAAAAAGCTTGTTTCATGATTAACTATTAACACTCTAATGTGCTGTTACTAATATATCCAATATTTATTCACCAGAGTCTTACCTAGAAGGTCATTCTGGGGTATCCACTTATAGAGCCGAGTATTGAGACCTAAGGTATCTGGTTTATTCCCATCAAATCTCCACAGAACCTGTTAGAGTGAAGAAAATATCTTATTCCATGAGTGGAATTCAAAAATGATAGACTGTTCGAACTGTAAAAAGAGTAGGAATGAGATCAAGGGATGTTAGTAAATCAGAACTACTCAAAGACTGATGTAAATAGAATGCTCACACTTAATTTTCTCAACTTTTATAATTAGTTAGGCACATAAGGAAATCATGATTTTCCAAAATAGTACCTTAGAAAAAATCGGATTATCAATGAAAAGTTCAAGTATTTAAAAAATTGTTACACTTTTTAAAAGAAAACCTACGTGCGACCAGTCATCATATGAAAAAAGAAAAAAAAGCTTAACATCACAGATCATTAGAGGAATGCGAACCAAACCTATGAAGAGACAGCATCTCACACCAGTCAGAATATTACGATGTGGGCGAGTTTGTATAGAAAAGGCTTGCTCATACTCTGTTGGTTGGAATGTAAGTTAGTTCAAACATTGTGGAAGACAGTGGCGATTCCTCAAAAACCTAGAGGCAAAAATACCATGAAACTCAGCAATCCCCTTACTGGGTATAGAACCAAAGGACTGTAAATTGTTCTTTTATAATGACCCATGCACAGGGATAGTAATTGCAGTACTATTCACAATAACAAGGACATGGAATCACCCTAAATGCCCATCAATTATGGGCTGAATAAAGAAAATATGGTACATATACACTACTGAATATTATGCAGCCATAAAAAAAAGAACAAAATTATGTATTTTGCAGGGATATAGATGGAGCTGGAGACCATTATCCTTAGCAAACTAACAAAGGGATGGAAATAAAAATATGGCATATCCTCACTTATAAGTGGAAGGTGAAAGATGACAACATGTGGCCATAGACAGGAACAACATACACTGCTGTGTATTGGAGGGTGGAGGGTGGGAGGAGAATGAGGATCAGGAAAAATAATTAAGTGATATTAACCTTAATATCTGGGTGATGAAATGATCAGTACAATAAACCCCCATGACACAAGTTTACCTATATAAAAAAACTGTACATGTACCCTTGAAATTAAAAGTTAAAATTAAATTACTTTTTTAAAAATAAAAATATTCTAAGAAATGTATAAAAAATTTTTACTATTCATTTTAATTCTAGTGTAAAAAACTAACAATTTCATAATGACCTGAGTGCTTCTTTTGTTTTATGTATTTTATACTAGTTTTAATCTTCCAAATTTAATTTTAATGTATTCATTTCTTTTTGAGTAATTTGACAAGTAGTTCACATGTACCTACTTGTGTGTAGGTTAGAGCCCGTTGTCCTTTGATTGACAAAATAGCAAGAACATAAATAAGCTACTTATAAGAATGAGATTAATGCTGCAAAGGTAGTATGTATAACTTCATTGGAAGTATAAATTATCAAGCACTACTTCCAAAATAAATTTCAAGTGACCATTTTTGATGCAAATTCAGAGTATTATCAGTATTTCTAACTTTGGATACTTTTTGGCATAGAAATGAGGAACCTGTTGGTATCATGAATAAAAATACAGCTATGGAATAAACTCAAAATTGTGTTTTGCTCAATTTGGTCAACTGATTATTAACACCGAGACAACGTGCTACAAAGCTTTGACAACAGTGATCAATATGTTCTGCTATAGCCAAGACATTTTATGTTTAAGTTACTAATTTTGAAACTCCCAAGCAATCCTCATAAACTGAACAATAATTTACAGTGTTTAACTTTTATTTGCTACATCAGTGTTAAAGTAACTCAGATTTCAGCAAAAGGTTGGAAGAGGTCAATACAGAAAGCTTTATCAGGCAGGAAATTAGAAGGTAACTGACAAATACACAAAGGTCACTGGCTTATTCTATATAGAAGAAAATAAATTTCTACTATATTTTATAGAGTGGGCATCTGAACTTGTTTCTGTGCCTGGCTTCCTTCTGTTTGACTCCTTTCTATATTTTCTTCTGCTTCCTCCATTGAGAGTTGTTGTTAATCTGATAGTGCAGAGTCCTTGTCGGGCCACATTTTATACTGCGCAGAGTCCACCTTCAGGGCAGGATCCATCTCCACCCTTTCTCTTTCATCTTCCTGCTTCAGACATTGGCTGGGTGCAGTCCGGCAGGGCTGGCTGCTTTTTCTCTTTCTCTAAATCTATCTGGCTGTGTGGATACTTGGACAAGTTGTCTGTCAGCCTAGGCTGTTCTTTCTCTGAATAGTACCCTGAACATTACTCAGATACACTTCTTACAGTGATTCTCCTGCCCCAGCCTCCCAAGTAGCTGCGATCACAGGTGCATGCCAACATGCCTGGGTAATTTTTTGTATCTTTAGTAGAAATGGGGTTTCACCTCATTGGCCAAGCTGGTCTCGAACTCCTGACCTCGTGATCCGCCCGCCTTGGCCTCCCAAAGTGCTGGGATTACAGGCATGAGCTACCGTGCCTGGCCTACAGTTTACACATTTAATCACAGGATTGGAATTCATTCTCCTTACTCCCCTACTCCCCACATGTGGCAGTTATTATTCCTAAATTAATAACATTCAATCATGTTATACTACCACAGGTCTTTAAATAGAGTATATACCGCATAATTACTAACAGAGCCAATCTTCTCCATTTGTTGTCAGGTATTTTATATAAGCATTTGACTTAAGTGCAAATGGAAATACTACATCCCATAATTGTAAACATTCACCAAGAGCTTCCAGAGTACAATAAGTAATAGAGGTGGTTCAAGAGTCAGTCAAGTGTTCTTCAGTCATTGGATACTGCTGAGATTAGGAAAACTGTTCTGAAGAAAATGATCATAAGTCTTACTTGTATTTCTACAAGGATGCAGTTCTGGATACACATTTTTTATGAAAACACCTGAAAATCATTCTAAAGACTACATTAAGCACCATTTTCACTTACCTGAAATATATTGAGTTAAATTCATCAGTATATATGAGTGTTAATATCAGAAATTGAAAATAATTGTGGGTCTCAAGTTGCCTTTGGTGGATACATATGGAGTAGTGACTTCCCACTGATGCTAATAGAAACCACTCATGCATACCAAAGGTAGAAACTCCCCCAGGGCCACATGCAACCTCTAAGTCTGAGGCACAACTATGACTTCTGTCGGTGGATGCTATACAAGCACATTTAAGGCTATATTCGGCTATAAAGAGTTCAGTCTGCTCTTTAATATTCTTTCCATGTAGATCACATACACAATTCAAAATTTTATGGGACAGGAGTTGAAAAGTCTCCAAACACTTTTTAAATACCTTTCTCCATACAATTTATTGTCCGCATATTTACATAGGGGAATGTTCATACTTAAAACAATTTTTTAAAATGCAACTACAATTTTCAAACTTATCACAGTCTCTCCAGGATTATCCTTGTTCTAATTTTTCAACTTTTGGTCAACTTCACATTAGTCAGAAGTTTCTATAATTGAATTACTTACAAACTTTAGCAGCCTCTTTCAGTAGTTTTCCACACCAGTAAGACACTTCATCTTACCTTTTGTGGAATCTGGGCAAGGGCTGATGCAATTACGTTGGCCCTTTCTGCTTTCATCTTAGTGACCATTGACCCCAGAGAAAACACCACAACACCATGTTCTCCAGAGCTCTGTACAAACTCTTCCATTTCCTGTGAAAAAAGAATTTGTTTCATCACAAAAGAATATCAGCATAGCGGGCACTACTGAAAGAATTGGTACAAGTTACTAAAGAGAGAAAATCAGGTATTTTGAGGAATTATGGGCGTAAATATTTTCCAACTGACTCAATCATTCAGATTTTTTGCAATTAGATATATAATGTGAGATAGGTGGACTCTGTTAAGGATATTTGTGTAAATATGTGTGTATGTGTATGTATTTGTGTGCATGTGTGTAAGGGAGAAAAGAAATGGAGCTATTACATTGTAGTCAGGGAGATAATGTTAAAAATATTATACACAGATTCTTCTCTTATAATACTAAAATTACTAATATAGGTTCTTGGAAAGTGGCACCACTCAGCTTTAATTGTATATTGTTGTTCTACTAAATCACTTGTGTTGATTTCAGGCAGGTTTTCTGTAGGATTCTTTTAGTTGGAAGCCATTAGTGTTTACCTCCCTCACTATGAGCTCTGAGGATAGGCTACTCACTGTTGGGATAATTTTATAACTACATTTATGTTTCTCTACAGTGCTTTATACTTCACTTAAAGTTTGTCAGAGTTTTCCGGTAGTTTTTGAAAAATTAAAAAAAATATATAAAAGCTGATGGTTAAGAACCACTGACATTCTGGAGTCGGGTATTGTAATTTGGAATTTCTGTGAATTAGTCCAGGAGTCTCATTTATAATACAGAATTGTACAGTATACAGTTACATAGTTGAATGATCATATTTTCAGGTTACTGTTTAGGTGGAACACTTATTGACCTGAGATCACACTGTTAAACTGATGTGCTATTTATAATTGCATGTGAGGAACTCTCATCATCACTTTGTTGTGTCTCAGAGGCAGCACTTGCACCCGAATAGAAGAGGCCACCAGGCCTTTCTGCAGGGGAGATCTTGTCTCTCTTTTGAGCAGCTCACTCACACCATGTAACACTCCTGGTGAAGATGTGCTTGGCTGAAATTGATGAATTTCACCAATTCACCAATAATTGGTGAATTATTCTGACTTGCGTTCTCCAATGTATGCCAATATTTAAATTTAAATACTTTGAGATTTAATCATTGTGGTAAAACTTTTCCTAATGGTCCTTAACAAAACAAGGAAAAAAAGTCCAAATGTTAACTGTGCAGACCACATATTACAGAGCGTTTTTTAAAATATGATTTTTAATCTTAACATAAGAGTCATTGTACTGCTATTCCAGGTAATACTTGGGGCATCTAGGTATTGTGTGTGATTGCAGTTGTCTGTAGCCATATTTACTGTAACTGGTGTTCAGTGTTTAACCTCATTAGCTTGATGCCGAGAGCCCTGTTTATCCATGCAGTGTTGAAGGAATCTAATCTCTGTCTACAGATTCATCACTGATATGGACTGGTTGTTTCTTCTTCTGTGATAACATAATAAAAATAATACAAAATTAATGTAAGAAATTTTATAAAAGCACGAAAAAATTTTTTAAATAAAATTTTTCTAAAATTTTTATGTTGTGATATTATTTATGCAAAGTGTATTTTTTCATCATGGCTTTTGACCTATTTATATAGCTCAATGTACAGATGTGACACTTATTTAGAAAATGTTACTCTGATTGTGTATACATTTTCCTCCTGCAAAAACTTGTCATCTTGTTACATTTATCATTTTCGAACTCCTTTATTTGTATTACCGTTGACAGTGTAATTGAATATTTCACTGATAAAATTATTGTAATGCTATTGTATGCACACAGTATAAGTTTTTAATCATTCCGTCATTTAAGATGTTGGACTACTTCCAATGTTAATTTTATGCATATTTTCCATAATGTTGAATAGGTACACCTTGATTAATTTTTTCTCTGTATGATTTCACATGAATATATTATAAAACTCATAGCAAATTTCATTTTTTAAAACACCTAATACATTTTGTCAAGTGTCTTATTCTCTTATATAGAAATTATCTGAGAATCTAATATTTAATTGAAATGAAAGCAACCTGGGTTAGCAATTATTTTACAAAATAAACAAAGAACTGGTTTCACAACCACTGACTTGCATTCAAATCTTTCTGCAAGTTAGTAACAACAGCTAATAGTAGTAATTATCACTATTGTACTACTACCCCTCCTTTTTCTTGTCCTTCTTTACAAGCCCTACTCTGTTCCCCTTCCTACTGACACCATCGGTTTCCCTTAGTGTGAGTGGGGAAATCTTTCAAGAGTAGGGCAGGGTGGCATAGATTTTTCATTAGTCTTACCTCAGCTTTTGCCTCTTGAGAAAGTCATCATATGAAGCCCATGCAATTTGCTTTCAACATAGATATTGGGTTTTAACAATGGAATAAAATCTCAGTTTTATGTAGACAAAAATGGTCTTTTAAGAGATTACTTAATAATGTAATAAAGAATGCTTGCTTTGTACACATGTCTTGAAAGTGTGATATTAATTTAAAATATATGAGTTTATTGTGTTCTTTCACAAACAATATAATCTTACATACTGACAGAATTTTTTTGGTACTGAAACTAAGAGTACTATTCAGATACAGGTGTTATAAATTATTTGGTCTATATTATACATGCATTGTTCATTATCTCTGTGCTTCTCTGTCAGGCAGCTATGATGTTGAGACAAGTTGCCACAGGAAGCTTTAATGAGTTGCTTGTCATATGGCAAAAATCATCTGCTTTCATAGGGTATGTTCATACTATAGTATGTAAACCTTTGGGGTCTCAACGAAGAATGATTTAAATGTAAGATCAAATGAACACTGAGTTTCTCTGCAAATGTTAAAGGAACACATTTATATTGTTGAGAAAGTGTTTTAAGCTACAATACTGGTGAAGATCCTTATTACCTGTGGTAGAATTTTAGAATTTCAACTAGCTCATCTTAGTGTCAAAACTGATATGTCTATTTTTAATCAAGTCCACAAGGTATCTATCAACTATGACTTTACAAGATAATATAATTTTGATGTACTGAACAATCTGGTTCTATTAAATGAAGAACGATATCTCAAGTGACTTGCACATGTTAAGTAATTAGTAGTGTTAGTAATAATAACAAAATAATAATTGCAAAATTAATAATATTTCTGAGTAACTGACTATAGGCCAGAGATAAATTACTAATATAAAACCCTCCCTCACACAGGGAAATACACTAATATTTATACACCTCTCCCCCATCCTCCTCCTATCTCTTAACCTTAATATTATGCTATCTTGTAAATATAGTTTAACCAAACATTAGATTGTGAATCTAACTATAGAAGCCTACTACTTCTTATTTACTGAGAAAGTTCGCAGAAATTGCTAATTCATGCCCCCATGTCTAACAACATGGCTCGCTCAACTTTTAAAGGATGACAGTTATCCATTGGTCTTAGGAACCAAAAATATTGGTGCAACTCCAAATAAAAGTAATAACCATATATACCTCCATTACCATAATAACCTTGACCTCCTTAATTTCCCATCCTCATTACCTTTATCAACCCTAGCAAAAAAAAAACTACACCCATGCTATATAAAAATAATTATTATATCCACCTTCATTATCAGCCTTCTCCCTACAAGAATATTTATATGCCTAGACCAAGAAACCATCATCTCAAATTGATGCTGAGAGCTGTCACTAAGTTTTAAACTAGACTACTTTTCCATAAGGTTTACTCCAGCTGCACTATTCGTCACTTGATCCATCATAGAATTCTCACTATGATACATAAACTCAGACCCAAAAATTAACCAATTTTTTAAATACCTACTCATTTTTCTCACCACTATACTAATTCTAGTTACTGTCAACAATATCTTCCAACTCTTTATTGAATGAGAAGGTGTAGGAATTATATCCTTCCTTCCAATCAGCTGATGACACGCCCAAACAGACGCTAACACTGCAGCCATCCAAGCAATATTATATAACCACATCGGCGATATTGGCATCATCCTAACCCTAGCCTGATTCCTCTTACACTACAACTCATGAGACCCTCAGCAAATACTTATCCTAGACTCCAATTCAAATTTCCTCCCACTAATAGGCCTCCTCTTAGCAGCAACAGGAAAATCAGCCCAACTCGGTCTCCACCCCTGACTTCCCTCTGCTATAGAAGGTCCAACTCCAGTCTCAGCTCTCCTCCACTCCAGCACTATGGTTGTAGCCAGAATCTTCCCACTCATCCACTTTCACCTCTTTGTAGAAAGCAATACAACAATTCAAAGTCTCACACTATGCCTGGGAGCCATTACCACCCTATTCACAGCAATCTGTGCCCTAACACAAAACGATATCAAAAAAATTGCAGCCTTCTCCACTTCAAGTCAACTAGGCCTCATAATAGTTGTTATTGGCATTAATCAACCATATCTAGCATTCCTACATATCTGTACTCACGCTTTCTTCAAAGTCATACTATTTATAAGCTCCAGATCTATTATTCATAACCTCAACAATGAACAAGATATTCGAAAAATAGGAGGATTATTTAAAACAATACCCCTCACCTCAACCTCCTTAATCATTGGTAATCTAGCACTTACAGGCATGCCTTTTCTCACAGGCTTCTCCTCCAAAGACCTCATCATCGAAACTGCAAACACATAATATACCAATGCCTGAGCCCTATCTATTACTCTCATTGCCACCTCCCTAACAAGCGCCTACAGCACCTGAATCATCCTTCTCATCCTAACAGGACAACCCCACTTCCCAACCCTAATCAACATTAACGAAGGCATTCCTACCCTATTAAACCCAATTAAACACCTCACAATCAGCAGCGTAATCGCAGGGTTCCTTATTACTAACAGTATCTCTCCCACTTCACTCCCTCATACAACAATTCCACTCTACTTAAAACTCCCAGCCCTAAACGTAACTGCCCTAGGATTCCTAGTAACCTTAGACCTTAGCCTCATAACCAACAAACTTATAATAAAAACTCCACTATACATGTTCAATTTCTCCAACATACTAGGATTTTATCTTACTACAATCCAACGCATAACCCCCCACCAAAACCTGCTTATAAGCCAAAACCTAGCTTCTATCTTACTAGACTTAACTTGACTAGAAAAATCTATACCCAAAACAATCTTACAAACCCAGGTTGCCGCCTCCACTGTCACCACCACTCAACAAGGTATAATTAAACACTATTTCCTCTCCTTCCTTATCCCGCTTACCCTAGACTTACTCGTAATCACGTAGTCTGTTACCCCAAGCAATCTCAATCACAATATACATGCTAAAAATAATGTCCAACCAATAACCACCACCAACCAGCGGCCATAATCATATAAAGCACCCGTGCCAATAGAATCCTCTCGAATCAACCCTGACCCTTCCCCCTCAAAAACCACTCAAACCCCATGTTATTAAAATTAACCACTACCACCAATCCATCATACTCTGATGCCCATAAAACTAAACCCACTTCCGTTACTAACCCCACCAAAGCACTCCCCAAAACTTCAGTCCCTGAGCCCCATGTCTCAGGGTACTCCTCAATAGTCATCACTGTAGTATAACCAAAAACAACCATTATACCCCCCAAATAAATAAAAACGGCCCACTAAACCTATATAAGTTCCCCGTAATTCAAAACAATAACACAACCAACCACACCACTAACGACGCCAATCCCCCATAAATAGGAGAAGGCTTAGAAGAAAAACCCACAAAACCCATAACTAATAGTGCACTTAACAAGAATAAAGCATATGTCATCATTCCCACATAGGCTGTAACCATGAATAATGTTATGAAAAACCATCATTGTATTTCAACTACAAAAACACTAATGACTGCAACATGCAAATCCAACCCACTAATAAAAATAATCAACCACTCCCTCATTGATCTCCCCACTCAATCCAACATCTCCATGTGATGGAATTCTGATTCACTTCTCGGTACCTGCTTAACCCTCCAGATCATCACAGGCCTCTTCCTAGCAATACACTATTCGCCAGATATCTCCTCCGCCTTCTCCTCAATTGCCCATATCACCTGAGACCTGAATTGTGGCTGAACCATCCGCCACCTCCACGCCAACGGCGCCTCAATATTCTTTACCTGTCTTTTTCTACACATTGGCAGAGGCCTATATTACGGTTCATTCCTCCTCTTAGAAATCTGAAATATTGGCATTACTCTGTTACTCACAACCATAGTAACAGCCTTCATAGGCTATGTACTCCCATGAGGCCAAATATCATTCCGAGGTGCCACAATAATCACAAATTTCCTGTCAGCCATTCCATATATTGAAACCAACCTTGTCCAGTGAGTCTGAGGTGGATATTCAATTGACAACCCCACCCTCACACAATTCTTCACCCTCCACTTCATCCCACCCTTCATTATCACAGTGCTAACAATCCTACATCTACAATTCCTCCATTAAATAGGGTCAAACAACCCCTCAGGAATCTCCTCCTACTCCGACAAAATTACCTTCCACCCCCATTATACAATTAAAGGTATCCTAGGCTTGATACTCCTCTTTCTGACTCTAATAACCCTAGTGCTATTCTCAGCTGACTTCCTAAGTGACCCAGACAACTACACCCTGGTTAACCCCCAACATACTCCCCCTCATATTAAACCCAAATGATACTTCTTATTCACATACGCAATTCTACTATCCATCCCCAACAAACTAGGAGTATTAGCACTTCTACTACCAGTCCTTATCTTAGCACTCATCCCCACACTTCATATATCTAAACAACAAAGCATAATATTCTGCCCACTCATCCAATTCCTATACTGACTCCTAATTGTAACCCTACTAACCCTTACATGGGTCGGAGGACAACCAGTAAACCATCCATTTACTATTATCAGACAAATAGCATCCATAACATACTTCACCACAATCCTAACCCTAATGCTACTTGCTTCCCTAGCCGAAAACAAACTACTCAAATGAATCTGCCCTTGTAGTATAAACTAATACACCGGTCTTGTAAACCGGTGATGGAGACCCTCTCCCCAGGACAACTCAGAGAGAAAGCACTTAACTTCACCATCAGCACCCAAAGCTAAAATTCGAATTTAAACTACTCTTTGTATTCTAATGGAGAATCAACTTTAAGTACTACTTAAGTATTGATCCGCCCCGTAATTCTATGTACATCGTGCATTACTGCTGGCCAACATGGATATTATATAATACTATAAATACTTACCTGTACATAACACATACTAATACATAAGTACATTAAATGCTCGAAAAACATGCTTACAAGCAAGTACCATACCCGCTTATCTAACTATAGAACATAACACCACCCTTCAAAGTCAACTCCTGTCCCCAGGGATATTGACCAGTACTTTATATCCTTAATAGTACATAGTACATTTGATCGTTCATTGAACATAGCACATTTAAGTCAAATAAATCCTTGTCACCACGAATACCCTCCTCAGTTAGTGGTCCCTTGTTCACCATCCTCTGTGAAATCAATATCTGGCACAAGAGTGCTACTCTCCTCGCTCTGGGGCCATAACACTTGAGGGTAGCTATAGTGAACTGTATCCGGCATCTGGTTCTTACCGCAGGGCCATGAAATCACCCACATGTTCCCCTTAAATAAGACATCTCGATGGATCACAGGTCTATCACCCTATTAACCAGTCACGGGAGCTCTCTATGCATTTGCTATTTTATCTTTCGGCTGTGCACACGACCCCATCGCAGAAAGCTGGCCCCCCAACACTGTATGTCGCAGGATCTGTCTTTGATTCCTAGTACATAATATTGTTGATTGCACCTACATTCCATATTCCAGCCTCGCATAACTATCACAAGGTGTTAATTAATTCATGCTTGTAAGACATGACAATAACTAAACACACCAGCAACTGCCTTTCACACCAAATACTATGATAAAATTTCACAACCCCCCCTCCCTCATCTCCAACTTCACTTGCCAGGAAAATAGATACCTTCGCCAAACCCCAAAAACAAAGGCCTCAATCCAACTTAGCCAGAGCCTAAATTTTTATCTTTTGGCTGCACACAACTTTAACAGTTTCCCCTCAACTAACACAATTTTCTTTTCAGCTTTGCTCTGCTGCCTCCCAAATTTAATTTCTTTACCCTGATTTTACTCAACTTACATACCCACCCACTACTAAACCCACAACTCCCACTATCACAACCCCAAAGACAGTGCTTCATAACTATCTCTCTCTCTCTCTCTCTATATATATATATCTAAAATCAACTAATCCCCGTTTATGTGGCTTAACTTATCTAAAGTAAGACACTGAAAATGTCCAGATAGACTTACACCACCCCATAAACAACAGGCTTGGTCCTAGCCTTTCTATTAACTCTTAACAAGATTACACATGCAAGTATCCAAACCCCAGTGAAATAACCCTCTAAATGGCTACAATCAAAGGACTAAGTATCAAGTACGTACTAACACACTTCAAAACACTTAGCTCAGCCACACCCTGACAGAAAACAGCAGTGATAAACCTTTAGCAATAAATGAAAGTTTAACTAAGTTATGCTAGTATAGTAATCAGAGTTGGTTAATTTCATGCCAGCCACCCCAGCCACCGTGGACATAACGATTAACACAAGCTAATAGAGACCGGGGTATAAAGAGTGTTTTAGATATGACCTCAATAAAGCTAAATTCCATCTAAATTGTAAAAAACCATAGCTGATATAAAATAAACTATGAAAGTGGCTTTAATACTTCTGAACACACAATAGCTAAGATCCAAACTGGGATTAGATACCCCACTATGCTTAGCCCTAAACCCTAATAGTTAAATTAACAAAACTACTCACCGGAATGCTACAAGCAACAGCTTAAAACTCAAAGGACTTGGCAGTGCTTCACATCCCTCTAGAGGAGCCTGTACTATAACTGATAAACCCCGATCTACCTCACCACCTTTTGCTCAGCCTATATACCGCTATCCTCAGCAAACCCTAGTAAAGGCCATAAAGTAAGCACAAGTATACTCATAAAAACATTAGGTCAAGGTGTAGCCTATTAGGTGGTAAGAAATGGGCTACATTTTCTACCCCAGAAAATTCCATGATAGCTCTTATGAAATCTAAGAGCCTAAGGAAGATTTCGCAGTAATTTAAGAGCAGAGCGCTTAATTGAATAAGGGCATAAAGCATGCACACACTGCCCATCACCCTCCTCAAGTATATTTAAAGACTACCTTAACTAATCATCCCTCATATTTATATAGAGGAGATAAGTCGTAACACGGTAAGTGTACAGGAAGGTGCACTTGGATACACGAAGGTATAGCTTAACACAAAGCACCTGGCTTACACCCAGAAGCTCTCAATATAATTTGATTACCTTGAACCAACTCTAGCCCCAAACCTAACCAATATTATTATCAAATAAACCTAACTAAATCATTTACCCAAATAAAAGTATAGGCGATAGAAATTTTACCCTGGCGCAATAGATACAGTACCGTAAGGGAAAGATGAAAAAACTGACCAAGCACAAAACAGCAAGGACATACCCCTGTACCTTCTGCATAATGAACTAACTAGAAATAACTTCAAAAAGAGAACTATAGCCAAAACCCCCAAAACCAGACAAGCTACCCAAAAACAGCTAAAAGAGCACACCCATCTATGTAGCAAAATAGTGGGAAGATTTATGGGCAGCGGTGACAAACCTAACGAGCCTGGTGATAGCTGGTTATCCAAGATAGAATTTTAGTTCAACCAAAAATTTACCTACAGAATCACCTAATCCCCTTGTAAATTTAATTGTTAGTCTAAAGAGGGGACAGCTCTTTAGACACTAGGAAAAAACGTTACACAGAGAGTAAAAAACCCAGCTTCCACAGTTGGCCTAAAAGCAGCCACCAATTAAGAAAGCATTCAAGCTCAACATCCAAACACCTAAAAATCCCAGACATATCACCGAACTCCTTACACCCCATTGGATTAATCTATTATTTTGTAGAAGCAATAATGTTAATATAAGTAACATGAACAATTTTCTCCACTGTATAAGCCTACATCAGATAGAAATACTTCACTGATAACAGTCTAATAATAACAAATAACTAATAAAATCATTACTACTCACACTGTTAACCCAACACAGGCATGTTCTTAAGGAAAGGTTAAGAAAGTAAAAGGAACTCGGCAAATCTAACCCTGCCTGTTTACCAAAAACATCACCTCTAGTATTACCAGTATTAGAGGCACCGCCTGCCCAGTGACACATGTTTAACCGCCGCGGTACCCTGACCATGCAAAGGTAGCATAATCACTTGTTCCTTAAATAGGGATTTGTATGAATGGCACCATGAGGGTTTAACTGTCTCTTACTTTTAACCAGTGAAATTGACCTGCCTGTGAAGAGATGGGCATAAAACAATAAGATGAGAAGATCCTATGAAGCTTCAGTATACTAATGTAATAAAAACCACATAGACCTATGGACTTTAAACTACAGTACCTGCATTAAAATTTTTGATTGGGGTGACCTCGGCGCATAACCCAACGTCCGAACAACCTATGCCAAGTCTACATCAGCCAAAGCAAATCAACACACAATTGACCCAATAACTTGACCAACGGAACAAGTTACCCTAGGGATAACAGCACAATCCTATTCTAGAGTCCATATCGAGAACAGGGCTTATGACCTCAATGTTGGATCAGGACATCCTAATGGTGCAGCAGCTATCAAGCGTTCATTTGTTCAACCATTAAAGTCCCATATGATCTGAGTTCAGACTGGAGCAATCCAGGTCGGTTTCTATCTATTTTACATTTCTCCCAATACGAAAGGATAAGAGAAATAGGGCCTACTTCACAAAACACCCTCTCTCCATAGATGATATAATCTCAATCTAACAGAACATTACACACCCAACCCAAGAACAGGGTTTGTTAAGATGGTAGAGCCCAGTAATTGCATAAAACTTAAAACTTTACAATCAGAGGTTCAATTACTCTTCTTAACACCATGCCTGTAATCAACCTTCTGCTTCTTGTTGCACCCATACTAGCCGCTATAGCATTCCTCACACTTATTGAATGAAAAATGTTAGGCTACATACAACTACGCAAAGGACTTAACACTGTGGGCCCCTACGGACTATTACAACCTTTCGCCAGTGCAATAAAACTCTTCACCAAAGAACCCTTAAAACCCTCAACATCCACCATTACCCTCTATATTACCGCCCCAAACTTAGCCCTTTCTATCGCCCTTCTCCTATGAACCTCCCTCCCCATACCCAACCCCCTAATTAATTCCAACCTTGGCCTTTTATTCATTCTAGCCACATCCAGCTTAGCTGTCTACTCAGCCCTATGGTCAGGATGAGCATCAGACTCAAACTACGCACTAATCGGTGCATTACAAGCCGTCGCCCAAACAATTTCATATGAAGTTACCCTAGCCATTATCCTACTACCAGTCCTGCTAATAAGCGGCTCATTTAACCTACAAACACTCCTCACAACACAAGAACACCTCTGACTTCTCCTACCATCACGACCCTTAGCCATAATATGGTTCATCTCCACACTAGCAGAAACTAACCGAGCCCCTTTTGATCTCACAGAGGGTGAATCAGAACTAGTCTCAGGCTTCAACATCGAATGCGCCGCAGATCCATCCGCTCTATTCTTTACAGCTGAGTACATAAATATTATTATAATAAATGCTCTAACAACCATAATTTTTCTAGGTACATTATACACCATCTATTCTCCAGAATTATTCACAATACACTTTACCATCAAAACACTCCTCCTAACCTCACTATTTTTATGAATTGGAACAGCATACCCCCAATTCCGATACAATCAACTTATATGTCTACTATGAAAAAGTTCCTCCCACTCACACTGGCACTTCTCATGTGGTATATTTCAACACCCATTGCAATCTCCAGCATTCCCCCCCAAACCTAGAAATATGTCTGACAAAAGAATTACTTTGATAGAGTAAGTAATAGAGGTTTCAATACTCTTATTTCTAGAATCATAGGAATTGAACCTATCCCTGAGAATCCAAAATTCTCCGTGCTACCCATCACACCCTATCCTAAAGTAAGGTCAACTAAATAAGCTAGTGGGCCCATACCCTGAAAATGTTGGTTTCACCCTTCCCATACTAATCAACCCACTAGCTCAACTTATCATCTACTTCACCATCTTCACAGGCACCCTCATCACATCACTAAGCTCTCACTGATTTTTCACCTGAACAGGCCTAGAAATAAATATACTAGCCTTCATTCCAATTCTAATAAAAAAAAAAAAAAAAAAAAAAGCCCCCATTCCACAGAAGCCGCCACCAAATACTTCCTCTTCCTCACACAAACAACTGCATCCATAATTCTCATAATAGCCATCCTCTCCAACAACCTGTTTTCTGGGTATGGAACCATAAGAAACAACATCAACCAATACTCATCCTTAATAATAATAATAGCACTTACCATAAAGCTAGGAATAGCCCCCTTTCACTTCTGAATCCCAGAAGTCACCCAAGGAACCCTCCTAATCTCCAGTCTGCTCCTTCTTACATGGCATAAATTAGCTCCCATCTCAATTATATACCAAAACTCACCATCAATAAATATAAGCATCCTTCTTACCCTCTCAATTTTATCCATTATGGTGGGCAGTTGAGGAGGGCTCAACCAAACACAGCTATGTAAGATCTTGGCATACTTCTCAATCACCATATAGGCTGAATAATAACAACATTAATATATAACCCAAACATTACCAACTTCTACCTAACCATCTATATCATCCTAACAGCCACTGCATCTATAACACTCAACCTAAATTCAAATACCACAACCTTACTGCTATCCTGCTCCTGAAGTAAACTAACCTGACTAATACCCTTAATATCATCTACCTTATTATCCCTAGGAGGCCTACCCCCACTAACCAGCTTCCTACCTAAATGAATTATTATTCAAGAACTCACAAAAAATAACAACTTTATTATTCCTATTACCGTAACCATTATAACCCTCCTCAACCTATACTTTTATATACTCTTAATCTACTCTACTTCCGTGCCATTGTTTCCCATATCCAACAACATAAAAATAAAATGACAATTTGAAAGCCTACACGACTACTCCCCCGACTTATTACCCTCATCACCTTCCCCTTACCAATCTCCCCATTAACCCTATCTATCTCCTAGAAATTTAGGTTAAGCAAGACCAAGAGCCTTCAAAGCCCTTAGTAAGTAAACCATACTTAATTTCTGAAATACACAAGGACTGCAAAATTTCACTCTGCATCAACTGAACGCAAGTCAATCACTTTAATTAAGCTAAGCCCTTACTAGATTAATGGGACTTAAACACACAAAAATTTAGTTAACAGCTAAATACCAGAATCAACTGCCTTCAATCTACTTCTCCTACCACAGGGAAGAAGAGGCGGGAGGGAGAAGCCCCGGCAGAATTGAAGCTGCTCCTTCGAATTTGCGATTCAATATGAAAATCACCTCGGGACTGGTAAAAAGAGGCCTAACCTCTGTCTTTAGATTTACAGTCTAATGCTTACTCAGCCATTTTACCCCCGCCACCTATGTTCGCCAACCGTTGACTATTTTCAACCAACCATAAAGACATCGGAACCTTATACCTACTATCAGCGCATGAGCTGGGGTCAGAAGTACAGCTTTAAACCTCCTTACCCGAGCTGAATTGGGTCAACCCGGCAAACTCCTAGGCAACGACCGTATCTATAATGTTGTTGTCACAGCCCATGCATTCGTCATAATCTTCTTCATAGTAATACCCATTATAATTGGGGGCTTTGGGAACTGACTAGTGCCCCTAATAATTGGCGTCCCCGACATAGCATTCCCCTGAATAAATAATACAAGCTTCTGACTCCATCCCCTCTCCTTCCTACTATTGCTCTCATCTGCCATAGTAGAGGCTGGTGCCGGAACCGGTTTTATATAACTTTTATTACTTGCACATATTCTATCATTTGAAGTAGAATGGAAGTTATGTGGAGACAGAAACTGTGTCCATTTTTTTTTCTCTGAAAATTCTGCACTTACCTGTGTTTTGTGCTTATCCCTTTGCAAATATTATTTGAACGAATGATCAATACCTTCTTAGGTGTTGCATAATGAAGACTTTAATTTAACCAACTCTATTTTCAAAGTCTCGTTAGTATTCCCCTCTATTTGTAACACTCATAAAACTCACATATGTGTGATGGTATCACTATGTACATGAGTTTCTAATTGGTATCTGCTTTACCCAATCTACTTCCCATCTTTCTTTCAGGGTAAGTCAAACACTCTGAGTGAAGACTATAGAGTCATTTCTACTGAAACTTCAAAGCCAACAAAATAAAAGCAATGACAGTATGTTTACCTTAGGTAGGGGTTTGGCAGGTTTGCAGTGGAGTCCTCCAACAAAATCAACATTTGGTAAGAGTGGATGTGGAAATTGAAAATTCCAGGAGTTTCGAATAAGCCATATGTCAGCTTTCCCCATTGTTTCAGATAATGTAGTGGGTCTTCCTGACAAGAATAACAAAAAAGAAAAGGTGGATGACACAAGATAATTACATTAGGTAATTTTCTGAAAGGAGTTAGAATAATATAGGCAAAAATATAGGCAAAGTGTCTGTGCTTTGAAATATATATATATATATATATATATTCATCTATAGACATAATTTAATTTTATGTATTATTTATTTTACCCATGTATATTTATAAGAAAGGCAAAGTAGTAGGAGAATTTGAGGTTAAGCTACATCTCTAATGTCACATCACTATACTCACAATCATAAACAATTATTAAAATAAGTCATAGAGAATTAAACATCAATTTATTTTCTTTTTAAAGCTTCAATAAGAGCATATGGACATTTAAACAACTCTTTGAGCTCCATAGTCAACTAATTTTACTTCACCCATAAAAATAATTTTCTAAGAAATAGTCTAGTTTACACAACTCATTAAGCCAATCCTTTTATCTTTGGTTCTTCAAGTGAACTCTGGACTATGTGGAGAGTATGGCTGAAAATCTTGTACTCTTTTAGATTCAAGCTAAGATCTTAATAATATTATTTTAAGTAAATATATTTGTAAATTATAGCTAGAAATTTTTGAGAAATTATTGAAATAAAGATTTGTACTCAACCTTAATCTGTCTTATATTTTTTAATAAAGAGACATAGTTTGAAAAAAAACTATGTAGCTATAATAATCTTCACATTTCAACAAGATGATTGGACTTTAAATGAATGGTTTTCAATTCTTTAATGAAAGAGTATAGAAACATTAGAAACTTCAAATTACCTTTATTGATTTTTGCATCTGAGATATGGACATTATCTCTCTCTACTGTGAAGGAAACCTTCTGGTAACATGGGAACATCTTTTAATTTCTAAATAAGAAAGCTAAGCTTTACAATAAAAAATAATTTTGGCTGTTATATAGATAGTTGTAGAAAAATGTGTAACTGGCCGGGCGCGGTGGCTCAAGCCTGTAATCCCAGCACTTTGGGAGGCCGAGACGGGTGGATCACGAGGTCAGGAGATCGAGACCATCCTGGCTAACACGGTGAAACCCCGACTCTACTAAAAAATACAAAAAACCAGCCGGGCGAGGTGGCGGGCTCCTGTAGTCCCAGCTACTCGGGAGGCTGAGGCAGGAGAATGGCGTAAACCTGGGAGGCGGAGCTTGTAGTGAGCTGAGATCCCGCCACTGCACTCCAGCCTGGGCGACACAGCGAGACTCCGTCTCAAAACAACAACAACAACAACAACAACAACAAAAACAAACAAAAAAAAAAAAAAGAAAAGAAAAATGTGTAACTACTCATTCTAAATCCATGCATTCAGTAAGATGTTATTTGATGGGTTTTACTATTTTTAAGATGTAAAGCAATGTATAGTAAAATAGATATGTAATTGGTTAAAGTCTTAGATGCACTAATATATAGGGTTATGATTTCCTGGGGTGTTCTGTGTGAGTGATGGCCCTAGGGTTTTAACTGACCTCATAATTTAAGCTTTTCTATAATATTTGTGAGATTGATAGATCATCTTGTATTTTCGTTTTATAAATTCACTTACCAAAACCCCACTACTCTGACTTTAAGGCTTTATATAAGCTCTGCTTCAAAGACACAGATAAGTAGATCTTCATGGTACAGATTGAAAAAAAAAAAGAACTTACCTAGAACTTCACTATAAAACTGATCCCACTTCTTCATGGCAAATATTTGGAAGCAAAAGTCAAAATAAAGCATATAGATCATATTTTTTACCCTCTCCATGAAAGTCATTTGATCACTTAATTCTGACATAACAACAGGTACGTAGGAAGGAGGGAAAAGAAGTCCTCCACATTGCTTTTCAAAACTGTAGCCAGGAGTGAAGCGGAGACTGTACACAAGGGGTGTGTTAAATAGCTCAGCCAGCAGCTCACTACAGGGAAAAATAGCATCTGCAAACACGACGTCAAATCTTGACTCTTGTAGTTTCTTCATTAATTTCTTATTTGAAACTACATCTTTACAGAAGTTTCTAATTATGTCACCAAACTTCCACATGATTTCTTGTATTTGTGAAAAATATAACCAAAATGTATCTTTTGGAAGTTCTGACCATCTCTTAATCTGTTGCATGACGATATTCTCATACTCAGTTTTAGTTAAAGATGTAGGAAAAACTTCAATTTTAAGAGCGGATGAGTTGTTGGGATCAAAAAGAATGTAAGCTGAAGGTGCCAGTACAGTCACCTCATGACCTCTCTGGACAAGCTCTTCCAGGATTGTCTTCATATTCATCCAATGGCTATATTCTGCTGCCCACACCAGCACCTTTCCACAACTCCCAGAGCTAAAGTAAAAGCTCAGCTGTATTAGCAGAATTACTGAAGTCCATTTCACAGACATCCTGGTGCAATGCAATGCTTGTTTTCCAGTTGCTGTTCTTTTCGGTCATTTCTCATGGTTATATCCAAAGATAAATTAGCCAAGAAGTTAAAATGTAACCCTTGTTCTTCAAAGTACTTACAATATCATTAAACCAACAGTCTGAGCATGTGGATGGCAGGAAGACAAATGAAGGTAAATGACCTGTTTACACAGATGTGATTAATTTCCCGTTTATGTTTCTGAGTGCTATCCTTCAGCTAATATCAAGGATCTTGTATGGACATGCCATCTATCTTATGCAATATATTTTAGAAGAGTGTCCAGAATAGTAGCAGTGAAAGGTCATGTTTCTGCAGCCCATTTGACATAAAAGTAAAGATAAAATGACTAAACATGGTCCATACATTTTTGTACACTTTGTTGATGTATAATTTAAATATCATACAATTTATCAATTATTGTGTAAATTTACTGTTTCATAGTATATTCACAGAATTGTGTGTCTACTACAACAATCTATTTGACAGCCCTTTTATCTCCCCAAAATAAGCCTTATAGCCTTTAGCCTTTTCCTCTCCACCTCTAGTTTCTGCATTTCCCCTGTGCTGGGTAATTGCTAATTGAATTTCTATCTCTATAGATTTGCCTATTCTGGACGATTTTTAATACATGGAATCATACAATATGTAGTATTTCGTGAGTGGCTTCTTTTATGTAACATAATATTTTAAATGTTCATTTATTATATAGCATATACAAGTTGATTCTTACAACCATGATATAAGATATTGAGAGTTTCAAGATGATACTATCTTTATAAACTTTATTAAAGTAATCAAAGATAAAGAGAGAAAAAGAGAAAAGTAAATCAAGCTTACAGTACATTCAGCATTAATCATTAGGTTAGCTTTTTCTCTGACACACTTCCTCATAGTTATTTGGCTATTGTCGTGGAATTATGCAGACTTTGTTACGAGATTGTAGTTCCTCTTAACTCCTCTATAGATAATAACTTAAACATTATGAAATGATCAACTCTCCTTCTGAGATATTCCTTCAGGTCCAGCACACTGATAAAACTACTGACTCAGTAGGTCTGAAGGACCTCACTGATGCCAGCTGATCTGAGGGACTTCACTGATGCCAGTTGATCTAGAGGACCCCACAAGGAACTGACTCAGCAAATAATGTTGTTTCTTGTTCTGATAACTTTGTCCCTATTACCCAGACTAATCAATTACCCAAATTTTCCAGTCCATCACCATCTATGATCTCCTTAAAACCTCCAGCGCAGAACTCCTTGAGGAGCTGGATTTGAGGTTCTCTTCTCATCTCCTTGCTCAGTGCCCTGCAAATATTAAACTCCTTCTTTGCTGCCAAACCTAACGTCTCAGTGTAATCGGACTATTATTGGACAGTAAGCATACGAACCTGTTGGTCCTATAACAAAACTTCAATGGAATAAGTAATTGCAAATATAATAAAACTAGAAAGATAACTATAATTAGAAGTGGAACTTAATGATGTAACAGAATTGATGAAATCTCCTGATAAAACAAATAAGTGAGGAGTTACTTCTTAGGGAAGAGCAAAGAAACCGGTTTCTTGAGATGGAGTCTACTCCTGGTGAAAATATTATGAACATTGTTGAATGACAACAGGAGATTTAGAATATTATTTAAACTTACTTTATAAAGCAGCATTAGAGTTTGATAGGATTAATTCCAATTGTGAAATAAGATCCTCTGTGGGTAAAATGCTATCTGATAGCATTGCATGTTGAAAAAAATGTTTTGTGAAAGGGTGGGTTAATGTATGTGGCAAATGCCATTGTTGTCTTATTTTTAAGAAATTGCCACAGCTGTGCCAACTACTAGCAGCCACCACCATAATAAATTATCAACCATCAACATTGATGCGAGACTCCATCAACAAAAGTTGCACTCACTGAAGATTCAGATGATCATTAGCACTCTTTAGCAATTAAGTGTTTTTTAATTAAGACATGTACTTTATAGACTTAATATTATCGCAGACTGAATACACTACAGCATTGTGTAAACATAACTTTTTATATGCCTTAGAAACCAAATTGTGTGACTCACTTCATTGCAATATTTGCTTTATTGTAGTATTCGAGAACCAAATCTGCAACATCTCAGAAGTATGCCTTGTATTAGTGAAAACACTTAATATGAGATATATTCTAAAAATATCTTAAGCTGGAAGAGTGGCCAATATGACGCACTGAAGGTAGGTAACATGCATGGCTCTCACAAAGAGGAACAGAAGGGGTGAGTAAATAGAGCCCCTTCAACTGAAACATACACGCACTCACATTGGGACTATTTAAGGAAACAATTTGATCCACAGAGAATGAAGAAAAGCAAGGCAGAACGGCAGCCAACCTGGTAGCAACACAGAACCAAGGAAAATGTCCTCACCCAGGGAAGTGGTGAGTGCATGTGCTACTCCAAGTAACAGGCTTTCTTCACAGATTTTTGTAACCCTCAGGTCACGAGATCCCCTCATGAACCCACTCAACCAGGGCCTTCAGTCTGACACACAGAGGTATGCGGAGTCTCAGCAGAGCAGTCACTCAGGCACATGTAGATACGTGCTGTCTAGATACTCTGGCTTTCAGGGCTTCCTGGCAAAAGTAGCTGTAACTCTTGCAAAGTGGAAGGTTAGAATTGCAAAGTGGAAGGCTGAATTCAGGGGGCCAAGCAGTGACAGTCTATGGGTCCCATTTTCACAGCAACTCACAGGATAAGATTCACTGGCTTGGAATTTCAACCAGCCATGATAGGAGTGTTGGGCCTCCCTGGAATGGAACTCTCAGCCACGCTGGGTACCCGGACCACTATCTTTGCTGTTTGTGCAACTTAGCTGTCCTGGCATTTGAGTTTTGGACAGTACAAATCCATCAGGGGAAGGAAGGAATTCCCTAGCACAACACAGCTACTCTACCAAAACATGGCCAGACTGCTTCTTCAGGTAGGTTGCAGATCCTGTTCCGCCTCACTGGGTGGGACCTTGGAACGTGGGACTCCAGGCACTTCCACCATTGTTCTTGGGCCTACAGAGATTTGAAAACTCCCTGGGACAGAGCTCACAGAGAGAGATATGGGTCACCATCTTTGCTGTTTGGGCAACTCAGCAATTCCAGCCCGTGGGCTTTGGAGATTATGTATAACAAACCATACATCTTCCAAAGTATTAATACTGTTTTTTATTTTTATTTTTATTTTATTTTTTTGACATTACTCTAACAAGTATCAAGAAAAATGGTTAACTGTCTGTAAAGAAAGTGTAACTATTTTAAGAAATGTATTACTTCTATTCCCAATTAGATTTTGATTAGTCTTTCATTGGTATCACTGTTAGAGTTTTGCATGTAGGACAGATATATAAAAATGTATTATTTATATTTACATAGATTTCATTTAACTCTTTTCTATTTATTTTGATAACTCATTTAAAATAAAAGACACTTATCTAATGCCTCACTATAAAATGATTACCAAAAATGAAAGTCATAATCCTGGATACAAAAGGTAAAGAAAACTTAAAGCATTTTATATTTTACTTTTTCCAGAAAGGTCATTCTGTCTGTTAGTCCTACAATGTGAACAGGTACATAGGAAGGTGGAGCTAGAAGTTTCCTGCATCATCACTCCGATTTGCCTCCTAAGTGTGAGAACAAAAGGGACTGCAAGCAGCTTAGCCACTAGCTCCCCAGAGAAAACTATAGGGTCAGTGAACCATTACACCGTAATGATTCAATTCCTGCAGCTTCTTCGTGAGTGTCTGACTGTAGACAAAACTCACATAGTGGTTTAAAAATTCCACCCAATTCAATTAAAAATATATATTTAGTTATACCTTTGATCACCAGATGCTAAGCCAGGAAAGATATTGAGAACTGGGTCTAGGAGCCAAATGTAGTAGCTCAACCTGTAATCCCAGAACGTTGGGAGGTCAAGGTGAGAGAATCATTTAAGGCAAAGAGTTTGAGACCGGCCTAGGCAATATAGCAAGACCCACTCTGTAAAAACATTTTACAAAAAAATGGACCAGGTGTGCTGGGGTGTGACTATAGTCCCAGCTACTTGGGAGGCTTTGGTGGGGAGGATCACCTGAGCCTGAGATTTCAAGGCTGCAGCAAGCCATGATTGCATAATTGCACTTCAGCCTGGGTGACAAAGCAAGACCTTGTCTCAAAGAGAAAGTAAAATAAAATATTAAGCTAGGTCAAAAATTCATCATTTGCATTCTCAAGATTATCTTTGTCATGTGTCACATGGACCTCCTTGAAATTCAATGAATAAGGCTTGTAGTCAATGAGAAAAGCCTGCAGTAAGTAAACACTGTTACTTGTGGTCCCTTTCTATGAGTTTCTCTATAACGTTTTTGACATTAAGCTAGTGGCTCACGTCACAAGGCCAGCCAGGACTTTCCCACAGAATGCACAACCAGCACAGCAGAGCTGCCAGTGGAGAATAGTTAAAGCCCACTCTCAAACACCATGATGGTAGCTCCCAGACACACTGCTCACAGAGACTCAGAGTTTACAGGGCTTAGAATTGAAAGAAATATACACAGATGTTAAACATTAAATATTAAGTATAAATGGCCACTGTTTATTTTGAAACTTGATGTTTATTATGGGAATCAAAAAATAATGTATCCAGAAAAATTTGTTCCAACCTTAAAAAAATAAAAATACATGAAATACAACTGTACTCATCTATATTTTTGATGACAGAAAAAAAAAACAAAACAAATATAATCTTTAAAGTTTCTAATTCACACAAAACACAAACATATAAACACTTTCTGGCATTCCACACAAAGCCCAAAGGTACAAGGCGGTTTTGGAAAACAAATATTTTACATCACTTTACCTATGTGGACCTTCACTAATTAGCTGATAATACATTGAATAGCTAGAATATAAAGACTATTTTGATATGAATCACATGAATAATAAGGATGTTTAGAGTTCCAGAGAAAAAAACACAAGTACTTCTATATGAAATAATTAGAAAAACTTAATGAGGCAGTTAACATACAATATAAGATGAAAGCTTTGATTGGACCTAGGCAGTGTGTGGTCAAGAAGGGATTTTCCAACAAAGAACAGAAACAGTAAAGGTCATGGACATATGGAGAGCATCCCAATGTGTATGGATCACAGAGAATGTTGAGGGCAGGAGATTACAAAAGACAGTTAATTTGGAATGAACACATTAGGCAGTCTTACCTGTCATACTATTAATACACCACCAAAATTTACTTACACAACTTTTAAAGAATGACAGTTATGAAATCAAGATTTTCCTTTAGCAAGCAACTGTGTCGTGTCAATTAATATTGGCATGTAAAGTCAAGATCTTAAAATAGAAAGGATTATTAAAAATGTGCATTTGTAACCAAAACAGGAGATCATAATGGCCTGATATGGTTTGACTGTGTCTCCACCAAAATCTCATCTTGAAGTGTAACTACCACAATTCCCACATGTTGTAGGAGGGACTTGATGGAGTTAATTGAATCATGGGGATGAGTCTTTTCCATGCTATTCTCTTCATAGAAAAACTTTTTTTTAGATTTTGCTATTTGTTTTTGGATAGTCAGTCATCTTTACTTTCTGCTTTTCTTCATGCCTCCTTTGCTCCTTGATTTTATATATTAATTTATTTTAACTAAAAAAGAAAAAGAAGTTACTTAGAATTTATGTTCAATGTTGAATTTTGTTCATCTTTATGCCTTTTGTCACATACTTCTTTTTTTATGGGAAACCTATATGAAAATATTGCATTTGAAAACATAGGAATACATAGATGTTCCAATTTCATAAACAAAACAAATTTCACAATCCTAATTAGCATACTTGCTTTTACTGAGTTTTATGAAATTTAATTAAACATTAAATTTTTAAAAACTCATTGGATAGTGTATAAATAGTACTACCTAAAGATTGGAAATCTAGAATTGCAATAACAAGAAAGTTAAAATTAACTGATTGCTAAAATATAATATCAAAATTACAATTCCCTTTTAATTCTAGAAAAGTCTAATTCATAAGAAAGACTACATCAATCTAAGCTTCTACTTTTGTGCCCAAGTACACTGGGTGGAGTTCTGACACAGTCAAATATGTTGAGGAGATTCTTGGGCATAATTCTTCTCTATCTTTGTTATATCAGCCCTCTCTTTATATGTTCCTTGGAGTTAGTACACTTCAGGGTTGCTTCTGTTTGTTTGTTTTTTTATTTGTTTGTTTTTGAGGAGTCAGCACAGACCTTAAGATTTAAAATCTTGGCCAGGCGCAGTGGCTCACGCCTGTAATCCCAGCACTTTGGGAGGCCGAGGCGGGTGGATCATGAGATCAGGAGATTGAGACCAACTTGGCTAACATGGTGAAAACCCCTCTCTACTAAAAATACAAAAAAATTGCTGGGCGTGGTGGCGGGTGCCTATAGTCCCAGCTACTAGGCTACTAAAAACACAAAAAAAATTAGCCGGGCATGGTGGCAGGTGCCTGTAGTCCCAGCTACTCGGGAGGCTAAGACAGGAGAATGGCGTGAACCTGGGAGAGCGGAGTTTGCAATGAGCCAAGATTGCGCCACTGCACTCCAGACTACATGACAGAGTGAGACTCCATCTAAAAAAAAAAAGGATTTAAAATCTCAAAATGTGAGACAGGAACTTAATATTTTATTTTCATTTTGTCACAAACAAATGACAACAAAGAGAAGTATTTCCAAAGTAACTTCAAGAATTCATAGGCAAATGATTACATGAGCCCACATACACTACTATAATGCTTTAAAATTTTTTATGTAGAAGTAGTGCCTGTTAATGCAAAGCAGAAAATGAGATTCAAGTCCTGAATGGAAAGCCACACTTTCTTCACTGTGTAAACGGCTGCTTATAAGGATTGGAGGTTGTACTCACCTTCTGTGGAATCTGGGCCAAGGCTGAAGCAATGAGATGAGCCTTCTCTTCTGTAAGGTTTTGCACAACTGGCCCCAGAGAAAACACCACAGTGCCATCTTTGCCAGAGATATGGACAAATTATTTTATTTCCTACAAAGAAAATAATTTCTGCATCATAAGATGCAATATTATGTAGAATAATGTAGTTTACTTATGCTTTAATAAAAATCTGAAGAAGTTTCCATATGTATAGTTATATTGTCCCTATATTCTACCATATACTTCCAGTGTCTACAAGAAAGTTTGTGTTAGAAACACATGGCTTCAATACATAGTAATTATTTACTAGAAACAGTGCCCAACCAACTAATTATACAGAACACTTAAGTAATAAATATACAGCTCTTTTAATATTTGGTAAATATCTAATTCTAAAATCACAATAGTTTGCAAACTCATAAAAATATTCCTTTAGGAGTGATGTCAGCAAAATGATGAAATAACACCCCCCAACATTCATTCCCACACAAAAATATTGCTGGTAACTATGCAAATACAAAAAACCACTCTGAATTCACCAGAGCTAAAAAAAGAAGAAGAAAATCCCAAGACTCATTGACATGGGAAAACTCATGATCTGTAAGATGAATAATTCTTTTGGATTATGACACCCCTTCCACAAACCAAGAAGACACCACTGTGAGAGAACTTTACCTGCAGTTACCAAGATCAGAGGAGGAAATTTGAAGTGAATGTTCAGTTTCTTCATGGATCTGTGATTTTTTTTTGGAAAGTCCAATTTTGTCGTACTCCAGGAGAGGCATTAGGAGTGGTTAGACAGTTGAATTACCTGGGGTGAATTGGAAACAAGAGTGGGAGTACTAATCACAGTGACAGGCACACAGATCTCAGCAACTGCTTGGTGTTCCTATTACCAGGAATGCCACACTGCAGGGTCTGACCAGTACCATAACACTGCAGGGAACAAAATCCAAAGGAAGGTCTGAATCTTTGGCACGTATTTTTTACAATTCTCAAGTCCTCATATGGAGCTTTTCTATGACCTGCAAACAAGTATAACATTTGAGATTAAGTTTCAGTTATTGCTTAAGTCTCTCTAAGAACTAGAAATCACTGCAAGTCTGGTTTTAAGTTACAGTGAAGAATTAAAGTTCAGATGCTCCATAAAATTTTTGATAAGACATTTAGTGCACCACTATTTTAAAAATTCAGCAATCACAGTACATATGATTAGAAAGTTGAAAAAAACACACTTTAGAGAATAATCTAGGAAAGAGATGATAAATTTTGCAAAGAAGTGGAAATGTTTTAAAAATAAAAAGAAATCCAATTAATAAAAATAAGTGAAGTGAATTGAAAAACTCGTTAGAAAACTTCAACAGCAGACTTGGTCAAACAGAGTAAGAAATCAGCAATCCTAAAGGTAAAACATACGTAATTACCCGGTCAGAAGAGCAGAAAAAGAGACATAATTAAAATTAGTGAAGTAAGCCTATGACATTATCAAACATTATTAAGAAAACTACCTCCGTATAATAGGAGTTCTTGAAAGAGATAAGAAATAAAAAGGTCTAGAAAGCATAGTTAAGAAAATAATGATGGAACATTTTGTAAATCTAGAGAAAGATGACAGTATCCAGGTACCGTAATCAAATTTAATCCAAAGAGTATTTCCCAAAGGCACATCTTATTTAAATGGTTAAAAGGTAAATACAAAGAAACAATAGTGATAACAGTATAAGAAAAGGTTTATACCATATGAAACAATGTCCCAATCAAGTTTCGTCAAATTTCTCAAAAAAATAAATCAACCTGTGAGCAAGAAGACAATAAGATATACATTTAAAGTACTGAAAAAAATCTGCCATGCAAAAATACTGTGCCTACCAAAGCAATTCTTAAAACCTGAAAGAGTGATAAGATTTTCCCAGACAAACAAAAGCTAAGGCGTTCATAAACACCAGACCAATCTTATAAGAAATAATAATAAGGAAATTTGTTTTTATTGGAAAGAAAAGGACATTCACATGTAATAAGAACCTATCTGAAGGCAAAAAAAGCACTAGTAAAAGCAATTATAAAGACAAATTCAGAATGCTCTAATACTATAATTGTGGTATATAAGCCATTTATGTCTTTATCATGAAGAAAAAAGACAAAGATATTAAAGAAAATAATAAATGGTTAAGAGATGAAAATTTGAAAGGATATAAATTAAGATGTCAGAAAGTCATTATGTAGAAGACAAAATTATGTCAAAATACAGTTTTGTTTATTTTTCTCTGTGCTCAAGGTTATCATCAGTTTAAAATATATAACAATAAAATATTCTTGTAAATCTTTCATTAACTAAGAAGCCAAACATAGACACAACAAACAAAAGTGGCATGAAATCAAAACATACTACTGGAGAAAATTACTTAACATAAAGGAAGACACAAAGAGATAGAGATAGATAGAGAGAGAGAGAGAGACATAAATAGAGAGAGAGAGAGAGAGAGAGAGCAAAAGAGAGACAGAGCATAGAAATACCATTTGATCTAGCAATCCCATTACTGGGCATCTACCCAAAGGATTATAAATCTACTACTATAAAGACACCTACACAGAGAAAAAGGATGTACAAAAATAACCCAGAAAACAGTTAAAATAAATGGAGGTAGTAAATCTTTATCTGTTAATAATATTGCAGAATGAAATTGATTGAATGATCCAGGTAAAAGACATAGAGTGACTGAATGGATGAATAATTAAAACTCAACTCTATTGTCCACACAGGAAACTCACTTCCCCTGTGAAGGCATACACAGACTAAAAGGAAAGAAATATAAAATTTTGTTTCTTGTCATTGTAAAAAATAAAAAAAAAAATACAGTAGGAGCCATACTTAGTTAAAATATATTTTAAGTCAGGATTGATAACAAGTTGGCCATTATATAATAATCAAGAGCAAAATAGAGCAACAAAATAAAATTGTAAATATATATGATCATAACACTGGAACATCCAAATATATAAAGCAAAATTTATAGAGCTGAAGAGAGAGTTTTATTGCGATATGATAATAGTAGAAGACTTCAGCACTTTACTTTCAATAATAAAAATATAATTCAGACAGAAAATCAAAGACGAAACCTCAGAGTTAAACTGCACTCTAGGTAAGATAAACCTAACATGGACATTTACAGAACATTCCATCAAACAGGTGCAGAAATATGTAAACTTCTCAACAGTACGTGAAACATTTTCTAGAATAGATCATATTTTAGGTCAAAACAGGTCTTAAAATGTTTTTAAATCAAAATTAGGTCAATTTTTTTCCACAATGGAATAAAACTAGAAATCAATAAAAGAAAGAATATGGGAACATGTACACCTATACGGAAATTAACTGTGCTCATAAACAACCATTAGGTATATAGATAAATTATTTTAAAATATATGAGAAAAATAAAAATGGAAAGACAATATAACAAAACCTTGAAGATATAGAAAAAATAAGTTCTAAAACAACAAATATATACCAATAAATGTCTTCATTAAGAATGCAGAAATGTCTTAAATAAACAACCTATACCACCTCAAGAAACATGAAAACAGAAACTAAACTAAAAATAATAGAAAAGGGATATAACAAAGATTATAGTGGAAATAAATAAAACAGAGGTTTTGAAAGTATTTAAAAATCAACAAGACAAAAGTTGGTTTATTGAACACATAAAATTGAAAAATCTTCAGCTAGATTAACTACAAAACGTGATGACTCAAATAAATAAAATGAGAGATAAAAAAGATACATAACAACTGATACACAGAAATACAAAGGATAATCAGATACTATTATAAACAAGTTCATGCCAACAACTAAAAAATCTAAAGGATATAGAAAAATTTTTGGACACATGCACCCAACCAGGATTGAATTTGAAAGAAATAGAAACATGAACAGGGAAATAATGAGTAAAAAGGCTGAAACAGTAGTAAGAACTCACATCAAAAAGCAAAAACTAAAAACCATGAACTGATGGCTTCAGTACTAACTCAAGATGGATTAAAGACTTAAACATAAAACCTAAAATCATAAAAACCCTAGGAGAAAACCTAGGCAATGCCATTCAGGATGTAGGCATGGGCAAATACTTCATGACCAAAGCACCAAAAGCAATTGCAAAAAAAGCCAGAATTGACAAATGGGATCTAATTAAACTGAAGAGCTCTTGCACAGCAAAATAAACTATCAGCAGAGTGAACAGGAAAGCTACAGACAGGGAGAAAATTTTTGCAATCTATCCATGTGACAAAGGGCTGATATCCAGAATCTACAAAGAACTTAAACAAATTTACAAGACAAAAACAAACAACCCCATAAAAAACTGGGTAAAGGATATGAACAGACACTTCTCAAAAGAAGACATTTATGCAGCCAACAAACATATGAAAAAATGCTCATCATCACTACTCATCAGAGAAATGCAAATTAAAACCACAAGGAGATACCGTCTCACATCACTCAGAATGGCAATCATTGAAGTCAGGAAACAACTGATGCTGGAGAGGATGTGGAGAAATAGGAATGCTTTTACACTGTTGGTGGGAGTGTAAATTAGTTCAACCATTGTGGAAGACAGTGTGGTGATTCCTCAAGGATCTTGAACTAGAAATACCATTTGATCCAGGAATCCCATTACTGGGCATCTACCCAAAGGATTATAAATCATACTACTATAAAGACACATGCACAAATATGTTTATTGCAGCACTATTCACAATAGCAGGGACTTAGAAACAACCCACATGGCCCTCAATGATAGACTGGATAAAGAAAATGTGGCAATATACCCCATGGAATACTATGCAGCTATAAAAAAGAATGAGTTCGTGTCATTTGTGGGAACATAGACCAAGCTGGAAACCATCATTCTTAGCAAACTAACACAGGAACAGAAAACCAAACACTTCATGTTCTCACTGCTAAGTGAAAGTTGAACAATGAGAACACATGGACACATGGAGGGGTACATAACACACTGGGGCCTGTCGTGGTGGGTGGCAAGGGGAGGGAGTGCATTAGGACAAATACCTAATGCATGTGGGGCTTAAAACCTAGGTGACTGGTTGATGGGTGCAGCAAACCACCATGGGACGTGTATACCTATGTATCAAACCTGCATGATCTGCACATGTATCCCAGAACTTAAAGTGTAATTTAAAAAATTAATCAATTTTTTTCTCCAATGTTTTTTCCAAAACATTAAGTAAATGCTTTAAAAATAATTTTTCAAAAGTGTGATTACGTTGATACTAAAACCAGAAAGAAGGAGCCAGAGAGAGAGAGAGAGAGAGAGAGAGAGAGAGAGAGAGAGAGAGAGAATTTATAGACCCATAATCCTGAAGAACATAGATGCAAAAATACTCAACAACTGCTAGCCAACCAAATCCAAGAGCACATCAAAGAGATTATACACAATGATGAACTGGTATTTATCCCAGGGATGCAGAGAAGGTTACACATATGTAAACCAATAAATGTGATACATTACATCAAGAGAATTAAGAAAAAAACATATAATTTTATCAGTAGATGCACAAAAAGGATTTGATACAATTTACATTTCTTCATGAAGAAAACGTTAAACTTTCAACAAATAAAGTATATTAAAAAACACTTCAAACTTATAAAGGCCATATACGACAAATGCACAGGTAACATCACACTAGAAAAAGAAAGTTGGAAAGCTTTGTCTCTAAGATCTGGAACAAGACAAATATGTCCACGTTGACCACTCTTATTCAATAAAACATTACAGTTTCTAGCCAGAGCAATTAGCAAAGAGAAAGACATAAAGGGCACCCACTGGAAAGGAGAAAATCAAATTATCCCTCTCTGCATATGACATGATTTTATACACAGAAAATCCTCAAGACTCCGCCAGACGCTCTTAAAATTGATCAACAAATCCGGTAAAGGCAGAAGACACTAAATTATCATCCAGCAAATCAGTTGTGTGTCTGTATTCCAATATCTAAATGAAAAACAAAGAGTTAAAAAAAGAAATCACATTTATAAAGCTACAAAAATGAAATATGTAGGAATAGATACAGCCATGAAGATATAAGATATTATAAAATGATGAAACATTGATGAAAGAAATGGAAGAAAACACATCTGTAGTTACAAAGTCTTGAACTCCTCAAGTCATCCATGAAGATTAGAATCAAGTTCTTCCAAACTCCTGTTAATGTTGATATGCTGACCTGCTCCTATGAATCATAAATGTTTTAGTTTCTAATATGGTAAATTATTTACAGAAGGCTTACAATTTATTTTGTTCATATTAATCACAGAAATCACAATCTAAGACAGAAATACCATTACAAAATGTATTTCTTAAATGATAAAACTTGAAAGTAAATCACCTTTATTAGTGGGCCACAGAATAGATGTAATGTTGGTAGGCATGAAAACAACATTAATCTCTTTGTAAATTTTCATCAGAACTTTTGGGTGTCCATGTGCATTGTCAAAGAGCAGTAATATTTTGAAATAAATTTTATTTTCTGAGGAGTAGATCTCAAGAGTCAGCTTAAAATATTCAGTGAGTCATGCTTTAAACGGATGTGCTGTCATCTAGGCATTGTTTTTCTTTTATAGTACACGGGCAAAGTAGATTCTCAAGGGCTCTCAATGCATGATTCTCAAGGACTCTAGAACTTTCAAAATAATAAATGAACATTGTCTTCAACTTAAAGTCACTAGCTGAATTAGCCACTAACAAAAGAGTCAGCCTGTCTTTTAATGCTTTAAAGTCAGGCATTGACTTCCCCTCTTTAGCTATTAAAGTCTCAGATGACATATTTTTTCAATAAAGGACTGTTTTGTCAACATTCAAATTCTGTTGTTTAGTGTAATCACCATCATCAATGATCTTAGCTAGGTTCTCTGGATAATTTTCTATAGCTTCTACGTTGGCACTTGCTACTTTACTTTGCACTTCTTTGTTATAGAGATAGATTTTTTTTTTTTTTTCCCCTCAGCCTCATGGACCAATGTCTGCTAGCTTTCCAAATTTTTCTCTGTGGCTCCCTCACCTATTTCAGCCTTCATAGTTTAAAAAGAGGTAGGGTCTTGTGCTGGATTAGGGTTACACTTAAGTTATGATTATCGCTGGTTTGATACATCCAGATTAAAACTTCTTCAAATCAATGATAATGGGCTTTTAATTTTTTACCATTTGGGCATTCACTGGAGTATCACTTCTAATATCCTTCATGAATTTTGTTTTATCTTTTTGTTTGTTTGTTTTTTTAATTAACAACTTGACTATTTGATGCAAGAGGCCTAGCTTTAAGTCTTTCTAAGCTTTTAACATGCGTTCCTCATGTTTCTTAATTATTTCTAGCTTTTGATTTAAAGTGAAAGATGTGGTACTCTCCCTTCTACTTAGAGACCTTTGTAAGTTTATTAATTGTAAGACCTTTGGCTTAATTTCAATGCCCTTGTGTCTCAGGAAATAGGCCTGAGGGGTGGGAGAGAGACAAGGAAACAACTGATATGTGAGGCACTCAGTAGACACCCATTTATTAAGTTGAACATCTTTTGTGGGCATAATTTGTGATGCTCAAAACCAATTACAATAGTAATATGAAAAATCACCAATCACAGATCACCATGACAGATATAATAATAGACAAAAGCTTGAACTTTTGAAAATTAGCAAAATGGCTCACAGAGATATAAATTAGTTACTTGCAGTTTAAAAAATGATGTCAATAGATTTGTGTGATGTGCAATTGCGAAAACCATTCAATTTGTAAAAAAAAAAAAAAAAAAAAAAAGAAAGAAAAAAGAAACTAAACATGGGCAAACCATAATAAAACAAAGTGCAATAAAGTAAGGTATGCTTGTACTCTGAAGAATATTGTGATGTGTGATATAAATGGTGCAATATGATCAGAAACCCAGAGAAAACCATTAGCCATCTGTGGAGCAATCAGAAAAAGCTGATGTGACAGATCACATATACGGTCAGATGAAAGCTTTGGTAGGCTCTAGACAGAGAATGGCTAAAGGAAACAAATCAGAAAATGAGATAAAATCCTGATATTTGGAAACTATTCCCACAAGTATGAATTTTAGAGTAAATCATATACCAGAGATTATAAAAGAAAACTTTTGGTTGAAATTGGAGGCCTTGTGTAGCTTTATGTGAGGTATACGGGTTTCTATTTTAATTTACAGGCAAAAAAATTTAATCTAGCATTAAGGGAAACCAGTCAAAAAGTCATTGCTGTTTTGTTTTGTTTTGTTTCTTTAACAAACCAGTCTGGCAGCCGAACAAAGATTGGCAAATAAACAGAAGAGTGTAAATTTAGGGAAAATAATTAAAAGTATTTATTAGGAAAGTATGAGACTATAGGGCTGTGGCTTGCATTGATGAGAGTAAATGTGAGGAATATAATTTGAATTTGTTATTACCGACCAACTACATCTGAGGGTGAAAATATTGTATCAACAAAGACACTGATATGGTTTCTACCTGAATGGTCAAAACATTGATAATGCCATTAGGTAAAATATATATATATAAAAAATGAGTGCTATGTTTGGGAAAAATATGATCTTTCTGCAACTGATTTTTCTTCAGTGATTAATTTAGTAATAATACTTTTCTATGTAAATAATTATAATTTCCTAGGAGACTGATTGTTCGGTAAAGTGATAGAGTTTCATGATATGAATTAGATAATAATTTATCTATCTCCTCAGTTATCTATGCTTCTGTTTTTTTTTTCATGTTACACATTTAATGCACAATTTATAGCACTTACGTAATCCACTCATTAATGGTATATAGAGAATAAAAGAGAAGGTGATATAGTTCCTGTGCCTTGTCAAGTAACTCACGTGTTTATATTTAAAGAATTTGAATGGAATTTATTTCTATATTAAAGAAAGGGCTCCATTAGAGATAGTCCATGGCAAGGAGTGTGTAGAGAAGAATGTTTAGTACAGAAAGTCAAATGCATTTAATTTTTTTCAGTTGAAGTTATGCTTCAGCTGAGACTTTTCAATAGGTGCTCAGAAAGTCAAAGGAATGTTATTTAAAACGCCAATCACCTTTAGTAGCCTCATTTTGCTAAGAAGATAACCACAAGCAAATTTGAAAGGGTAGTCATTGACGATTATTTTTATTTTATTTTTATTTTTATTTTATTTTTTTTGAGATGGAGTCTTCCTCTGTTGCCCAGGCCAAAGTGCAGTGGTGTGATCTCAGCTCACTGCAACCTCTGCCTCCTGGGTTCAAGCAATTCTTGTGCCTCAGTCTCCCGAATAGCTGGGATTACAGGCATGTGCTACCACGCCTGGGTAATTTTTGTATTTTTAGTAGGGATGGGGTTTTACCACGTTGTCCAGCCTGGTCTCAAACTCCTCACCTCAGGTGATGCAACCTTCTCGTCATCCCAGAGTAATGGGATTACAGGTGTGAGCCACCACACCTGGCTGACAGAATTTTTGAGAGAGGCAGAAAGGATCAGATATTTTATATTTCCCAATATTTTTGTTTTACTGTTAATGTTGTTGTGCTTTGATACAACCAATGTCTCAGAGATTCACGGTAATTTATTTAGTAGAACCTATTTGCGAGGAAGGATTAGAGTCAACAGTTGGACAATGATTCACTTTGTATAAATAGGCAAGGTGACAACAGATTTTCTGGTAGTAATCGATAGAGTGAATGGCACTTCACAGGGAAAATATGCAAAAAAAATAAAAAGATGCTGAGATTAATAAATATCTTAGAAGAAAGTTAAATATTTTAAAAATATTTGACAATAAATATTATTCCCAAGCTATATACAAAACTCAGGCATGCTAGGATTACAGTATGGCTGTATCACTTCTAAAAAAAACACAAATTGGATTAAAAACCTTATTAATAACACCAAAGCCAAAGTCAGATTTTAAGATTATGTTCACATTGTAAATGCCAAATAAAAGTAAATTTTGCTTATGTGAGAAACTTGACCCTATCCAGAGAGGCCAAGCAGGTGTTCATATGATTTGGTGACTATAATGATTTTAGAATATAATCACCAATTTCTAGAAAATATGGTGGTTTACAAAAATTAAGAATGAATGCAAAGTTAATGGAAGACTGAAGCTTAGGTAAAATTCAGGCATAAAAATATACTTCAGAGGATAATAAGTAAATGTAGTAAATCAGGAAAGACCTGTCACAATGTGCTATGTTGTGAAAAATGAATATGTCTATATTTTTAAAGTCTGAGAGATTTAATGGTGTTTGTCTTTTTGGATTGGCTCCTCCATGTGCTTTAATTAATTAAGAATCAACTTGTATTACTATCATCCTTGCTAGAGCTTCCGGCCCAGCAGTCTCACTTCTGTTTGAACGCAGCAGAAGAATGCAGCTTCCTGTTGTCCCAGAAAACAGCCAGATGGCATGGCACACAACCTCACCCATTCTGCTGCTGTTAGCCAGATGGGCAATGGTTGCTAGAGCTTCCAGCCAAGTGGCCTCCTTTTTATGTGAACTCAACTGGAGGGCTCAGCTTCCTATTGTACCAGGAAACACCTGAACAGCAGAGCATGCTCCACCTGAACCTGTCACTGGTAACCAGGCAGTTAATACCTGATATAGCTTCCAGCTCAGTAATCTTGCTTTGTGTGAGTTCAGGTAAAGTGTACAGCCTCCTGTTACCCCAGGAAACATTTGTATGGCAGGATGTGTGACATTCCAACCACCACTGTCACTTGTCACTAAGTGGTGCAGACTCCTATTGCCCCAGTAACACAGAGACAGCATGGCAAATAACTTCACTTGTCCTCACCTTTCATAGCCAGACGGGCCACAACTGCAAGAGATTCCAACCCACCTAGTATTTCCACTTTCATCTGAACTTCAGGAAGCACAAAGACAGCAGATTAGGTCTGACAGGTCAAAGTTATGGTTTTGTGTGCCAACTATGGCCCCTTCCGGAGGAGGACACATAGCCAGAACATTTAACAAAAGACACACAGGCATGGAGAAAATAATCAGAAGGGGCTCCTCTAAGACCCAGGAGTGGACTAGAATCAAAGATAGTCAACTGAATTCATCTTATTTCATAATTAAATCCCTAAGAGCATCAAGAAAGGAGAAAGAAAAAACAGGTTCTGAAATTGAGGCAGTAATTAATAGCCTACCAACCAAAAAAAGTCCAGGACCAGATGGATTCACAGCTGAATTCTACCAGAGGTACAAAGAGGAGATGATACCATTCCTTCTGAAACTATCCCAAACATAGAAAAAGAAGGAATCCCCACTAACTCATTTTATGAGGTTAGCATCATCCTGATACCAAAACCTGGCAGAACCACAACAATAAAAGGAAATTTTGGGTGAATATCCCTGATAAAGATCGATGTGAAAATCCTAAATAAAATACTGGCAACACAAATTCAGCAGCACATCAAAAAGCTTATGCACCATAATCAAGTCGGCTTCATACTTGGGTTGCAAGTCTGGTTCAACATACGAATATCAAAAAACGTAATCCATGACATAAACAGAACCAATGAAAAAAAAATGATTATCTCAATAGATGCAGAAAAGGCCATTGACAAAATTCAGCACCAGTTCATGCTAACAACTCTCAATAAACTAGGTATTGATGGAACATATCTCAAAATAATAAGAGCTACTTACGACAAACCCACAGGTCATATTATATTTAATGGGCAAAAGCTGGAGGCATTCCCTTTGAACATCGGTGCAAGACAAGGATGCCCTCTCTCATCACTTCTATTCAACGTAGTATTGGAAGTTCTGGACAGGAAAATCAGGCAAGATAAAGAAATAAAGGTTATTGAAATAGGAAAAGAGGAAGTCAAATTGTCTCTGTAGATGACATGATTATATGTTAAGAAAACCCCACTGTCTCAGCCCCAAATCTCCTTAAGCTGATAAGCAACTTCTGCAAAGTCTCAGGATACAAAGTCAATGTGTAAAAATCACAAGCATTCCTATACACCAATAATAATAATAATTTAAAAACCAGAGAGCCAAATCACGAGTGAACTCCCCTTCACAATTGATACAAGGAGAATAAAATATCTATGAATACAACTTGCAAAGGATGTGAACAACCTCTTTAAAGAGAACTACAAACCACTGCTTAAGAAAATAAGACAGGACACAAATAAATGGAAAGACATTCCATACTCATGGATAGGAAGAGTCAGTATCATGAAAATGGCCATACTGCCGAAAGTTATTTATAAATTCAATGCTATTGTCATCAAGCTATCTTGACTTTCTTCCCAGAATTGGAAAAAAGAAACACTACTTTAAACTTCATATGGAACCAAAAAAGAGCCTGCAGAGCCAAGACAAACCTAAGCAAAAGGAACAAAGCTGGAGGTATCATGCTACCTGACTTCAAACAATATTACAATGGTACAGTAACCAAAACAGCGTGGTACTGGTACCAAAACGGATATACAGAGCAATGGAACAGAGCAGAGGCATCATAAATAACACCACACTTATACAACCATCTGATCTTTGACAAACCTGACAAAAACAAGCAATGGGGAAAGCATTCCCTATTTAATAAATGGTGCTGGGAAAACTGGCTAGCCATATGTAGAAAACTGAAATTGGAACCCTTCTGTACACCTTATACAAAATTAACTCAAGATGGACTAAAGACTTAAACATAAGACCTAAAATCATAAAAATCCTAGAAGAAAACTTAGGCAATACTATTTAGGACATAGGCATGGGAAAGGATTCATGATTAAAACACCAAAAGCAATGGCAACGAAAGCCAAAATAGACAAATGGAATCCAATTAAACTAAAGAACTTCTGCGCAGCAAAATAAACTATCATCAGAGTGAACAGGCAACCTACAGAATGTGAAAAATTTTTGTAATCTGTCCATCTGACAAAGCGCTAATATCCAGAATCCACAAAGAAGTTAAAAAAATTTACCAGAAAAAAAAAAAAAAAACTATCAAGAAGTGGGTGAAGGATATGAACAGACACTTCTCAAAAGAAGACATTTATATAGCCAACAAACATGTGGAAAAAAGCTCATTATCCCTCGTCATTAGAGGAATACAAATCAAAACCACAATGAAATACCATCTCACACCAGTTAGAATAGTGATCATTAAAAAGTCATGAAGCAGCTGATGCTGGGGAGGATGTGGAGAAATAGGAATGCTTTTACGCTGTTGGTGGGAGTGTAAATTTGTTCAGCCGTTGTAGAAGACAGTGTGGTGATTCCTCAAGGATCTAGAACTAGAAATACCATTTGACCCAGCAATCCCATTACTTGGCATATACCCAAAGGATTATACATCATTTTATTATAAAGACATATGCATGCATATGTTTATTGTGGCACTGTTCACAAGAGCAAAGACTTGGAACAAACCCAATGTCCATCAGTGATAGACTGGATAAAGAAAATGTTGCACATATATACTATGGAATACTATACACACATAAAAAAGGATGAGTACATGTCCTTTGCAGGGATATGGATGAAGCTGGAAACCATCATTCTCAGCAAACTATCACAAGAACAGAAAACCTAACACCGCATGTTCTCACTCATAAGTGGGAGTTGAACAATAAGAACACGTGGACACAGGGAGGGGAACATCACACAATGGGGCCTGTCATGAGGTGGGGGGCTAGGGGAGGAATAATATTAGGAGAAATACCTAATATAGGTAACGAGTTGATGGGTGCGCCAAACAACCATGGCACATGTATACCTATGTAGCAATCCTGGATGTTTGCACATGTACCCCAGAACTTAAAGTATAATAAGTATAATATAGTAAAGAAATATCCTTGCAGGTATTTATCACTTTATAATAAACTACCCTCAATTGTGGGCATTTGGAAAAGCAGCAAGCATTTTATTACAACTCCCATAGCATGAGTGTTGGGTAGCCTCAGTCAGGTGGTTCATACACAGTATTTCTCAGGTCATTACTTTCATATGGTGGCTGGGGATGTAATCATCTGAAGGTCATTCATTCACTTACGTGATGATTGATGTCAGAAGACTCGAATTCCTGTGAGAATGAATAATCATGACTTCTTAGTCTCCTCTTTGCATTTCTCCTTGAAATTGTCCTTTATCATCAGGACTTTGTGTGTGACACTGGGCTCCAAAGTGTATACAGGGAGAAAAAGAGAAACAGGAAGAAGGAGAAAGAAAGAGCGAAAAAGGTATAAGTAGAAGACAGAGACAGACAAACAGAGACAGAAAGACAGAGATAATGTACTGTCTTTTCTAACAGTCTTCAAAATTATGCTGTCCCTTTCACTATAATTTATTTGCAGAGCAAGTCACGAGCCTTGCCACATTTCAAGGGGAGGGACCACAGTTTAATAAGAATGTCAAAATATTTGCAGTGATCTCTCAAAATTCCACAAATTTAAGCTATTGATTTGGTCAACAGAAGCCTCTAAGCAACTATGAAATTCATTACATATGGACATTAGAAACACAAAAAATCCTAAAAATTGTGTGAATTTATATTTTTACAACTACTGAATCATTCATTAAGCATTTTAAAATATTTACTCATAGACTTTTATATATGAAATAGGTGTCCTAAAAGCTAGACTCAAATAAATTAAACGACATAGTATACTGAGGTGATCATAAGTGACTCAACTTTTTCCAACTTATTCTGCTCCAGACACATATACATGAATTAAAAAATGATTTCAAAAGACATATATAGCCTAGTAAAAAATGAAGGAAGAATGTCCACCAATTGTTAAAATTGGAGGAAATTCTATGAATAGATGCTTGTGAAAACTATGAAAAAATGACTTTTGGGAGGAAACCAAATGAAAAATAGTACCTTGAAGCAATGAACAAAAATTTACAGAGTGTTGTGACTTTCGTTAAAAAATAAAATTAAACTTGTGTGTAACTGGAGATCTCCCTAGACTGCAGCAGAGGCAATTTTAAATATTGTGAAGGGATTCTCTTACAATAGAGAATATGAGGGATGTTGCAGAAATCAACACATGTTGAAGATTTCCTCAAGAAAACCATACGAGGAAATAACCAGTGATAACGCAGTTGGAAGATTTTCATCCAAGGATAGTAGATAGAAGACACAATCAGAATGAGGCTTTGATTTTTAATTTTTATATATACATATATATATATTATATATATATTTTAAGATAAGGTGGTATTTCATCGTCCAGGCTGAATGAAATGCAGTGGTGTGTTCAGGGCTCACTGCAACCTCAACCTACCAAGCTCAAGTGACTCTCACTTTGCTGTCCAGGCTGGACTGCAGTGGTGTGATCACAGCTCACTTCAGACTCAACCTCCGAAGCTCAAGTGATTCTTTCACCTGTCTCCCAAATGGCTGGGACCACAGATGCATGAGACCACACTCAACGAGTATTTTAAATTTTTGTAGTGATGAGCTCTCATTATGTTATCCAGACTGATCTCAAACTCCTGGGGTCAATCCTCCTATTTCAACATCCCAAAGTCTTGGGATTACCGATGTGAACCACCATGCCTGGACAAAAGGAAATTTTTAAATAAGCATGATTCAAATGTTCAGAAATGCAAGAGTCACGGGATAAGGTGAGAAGGTTGAATAAAAAATAAATCAGATATTTTTGAAATCAGAAATGGGCTCCCTAATTACATACAAAATGATGGTTGAGTACATGAAATAAAATGAAACCAAATGCTTGACTGACAGAGCCCCCCGAAGGAATCACCTAATGCTCTAGAAATTGTCAGTAAACAGATTAAAACCTAAAAGCATTGCTTGTTAACATCTTACGTTAGAAATTTCCTGATTACCTGTTTTTTTCCAAAGCTGTCTTGTTTCTAGTTGTTTTCTTGGTCTTAACTACTCATTACATGCTTTGTTCAAACATTTATAACCTGATTCAATGTGTTTGTCTCAAGTTGTATTTCATTCTGTCTTAACTCTTGCAACCTGCATGTCCTCATTATGACAGATTAATCCAACTGCAAAGTTCACCTTGTCTGACTGAGGATTATTCATTAATTTTTACTTGTTTTTCTGACCTTTATCAATCTTGCTTTTGACAATCACTCTGAGCCACTGTCATGATGAGTCAGGATTCTAGATCTTCTATGAAGAACAAATTCAACTTTAAATAAAGTCTCTATACCAAAGAAGAATCTATAGAAAAATGTCACTTGAAAAAAATCAGTGCAGTACATGAATGAAATTCTCACTGGATCATAAATCCAAAAAGTGATTAAGGAGACTAATAATTAGGAACTTGCAATGAAATCAGTGAGACAGCTTGATATGCTTTGAATTGGTAACAGTTAATATCCATTATAGGTAAAGCACCAAATACCTGGCTACTCCAGTGTTGATTTGTTGGGACTATGAATAGAGTGGCGATAGGCTAAGGGTATGCATGAGTCCAGCATGACAAAACTTCCTCTAACCAAGTCTGAGCTAGCTACTACTGAAATAAAAAATCCAATCTGCTAGTACATCAATTCCTATTATACATTTGGACATTAGGGAAGTGACCACCAGCGGGGTGGTGAATCAGTGGGCCAACTCTAAACGCATCTTTCTCAGAACCTCTACATGCCCCCACTTTCAAAAATGTTGTTTTCAAAAGAAAACCATGCCTCCTACTCAACCAAATTTTTCCAAGATTCAGTGTCCAAAGGAACACAACTTTTAGAATGATAGTAAATGAAAAATTTGAAAATTTATGCTTTACAAGTTTTCAGTTTCTTATCCCCTGGGTACAAATATAACTTTATGATACTGAATCAGTATCCTGTAAACATTCCTCCTTCACCAGCTAGTTGAATATTAAGCTTCATCAATAGAGAACACTGGGGTAGTTGTGAGGTGTTAGATGATGGAAGACACATCCCTTCAAAGACCCTACTCTTTACTGTCATTCAGTAATTTTTACAATTATTATTGGGGTTTAAGAATTTGTAGGTTAAAGAATATATTTAAGACTATTAAAGAATATACTTAAAGAATATAAGAAGGAAATTTCTAATTAGCACATTTGTTTTATCTTTTAAGAAACATTGCATTCTGCATAGATATTAATTCAGAAAACTACATAAACCATTTGTCCTTGACATAAACAGATTCAGCTTCATATGTTACTTTCACCATTAAATTCACCATTATTTTATTTTTGTCTTCAACTTCTGTGGTGCTTCATATTCCAGTCTTTAAGCAGCATATTCAAAATTTTATAGAAAAAGATGATCATGAGGATGAAGAATGTTATTTCAATTCAATGATTCCAAGTGATTAGAGTTTCTGTGTTTAAATTTTGTTAACTCCTGAGATATTTAAAAGCTTTTAGAATCAATCTCAAAGAAACAGACACATGGAAAATATTGGAAATTTTGGAATTTCATATACTATGTGCTTTTATGAGTCTCTATCAAGTCAACCTTCATATTCACATACTTTCCTAACTGTATGTGTACATAGTATTTTATGTGAAAAGATGTCTCAATATTAAAACAAATGAAAGTATTCATTGATAACTCATGAATAGACATAGATTTTTGTATCTGGCTATATGGTCTACGAATTGCAAAGAAGATCTATTTTGGCAAGGTCCTTGATGCATTTTCAGAAGTTGTTTCATTAAAAAAAATAAATAGACTAAAATTTAGTTTGTGTAGTACATATTGAGTTACATTATTTCCCCAGGCTAATATTTATCTATACAGTTTCCCCTTTTATAAAGTAGACATTTCTATAACAGCACAAATACATTACACTTTTTTTTCTTGTACTTTGCTATTTTTTTTCTTTCTAGTGGCATGACTATATGTTCAAAGTTTAGTAAAATAAAATATTTGGTGTATATTTCTTTTCTAGACATTATAATAATTCATTTTATTACCAATTATTGCTACAACATTTTCTCCTAAAGAGGAGTACTATAAAAATCTATTTCATGTGTCAGAAATAATCATTATGCCTCTCCTTCTTTCAACTGTTTTAGACACAACTCTTGTCAGACAGAAGAACTGCTCTTATGTTGGTTCCCTTCTTTTTTGTTATTTGCTTTTCAAACCTTGTTCTGAGTCCAAAGGCTGTAATGAACAACAGTTGAATGTAAGTATCGGAGAGCTTTTTGCCATTTACTACGTTTTCTCCAGCATAGACTTTAAAAATTGTTGCACGTGATATTTGGCTCTTTATTCCACCTATAATTTAGTTTTTAATATGTTATGAGAAGAGAATAAGTAAAATAGTTATATACCTTTCTGATTTGTATATCCTCAGTATTCCAGGCATTAAAGTAGGTGGAGATATCATACTTGACAAGGTAAGGACAAGAAATGTGAGATCTTATTGCAGGAGAGAAATCATGTAACATTATAATCTAGAGGGACTGGACTAAACCTGCTGGTCCATGTCTATAATTCCTAACTAAAGGGAACTAGCCTTTTCTTTTCTTTTATGTATTACTATCCAATTACAAATTGTCATTACTAAAGCAAAAATAATAACTCAAGGGTATTCAAGGTCTCATGTGGAAAATATCTTCAGTCTTTCTAAACAAACATTTTACCAGGTTGCAGAGTTTTACCTAGGAAGCCAGTTATGACCATCTAGAGTTTTGAAATAAAGAAAATTTTCATGAGAAAATGTGTTGTATTTCATGAAAGATATGAATTGGAAATACCCATTTAACACAAAGAACTTGCCTAAACACCATACTAAGAGAGTTGGCTAAGTTTAGTCCAGCTTATATGTGCAATATGTCATGGGTTTGTCCTGGAAGGTGACCCTAGCCTTCATACTGAGGCTTTGCGCAATAAAATGTGATCCTGCCAAATTGCAAAATTACCCTGTCTAACTCATCTTATCTAATAATCAATCATTTACATGTAATTTCTATGTAATTTTCTATTTCCATATAGCCAACTACTCTCTTTTTGGTTTCCTTATTTTTATTTCCTCATATTCCCATTTTATTCACAAACATATTTTCTTTAAAAGTCTCAGTTAACCTTTGTCTTAGTTGGAGTTGAGTTCAGTTCATACTGTAGTCTCTATCCCCTACTTCAGTAGTCAAAATAAAATTTGTCTTGAAATTTTTAACAAGGATCTTGCTCAGTTTTTCTTTTCTTTTCTTTTCTTTTTTTCTGACAGGCACACATATATTCCATATAATTGTATCTGTTTATACAGAAGAGATTACATATGTAATAAACATGAACATCCTGCACATATACTTCTGAACTTGAAATAAAAGTTGAAAAAAAAATACAATATATAAATATATTTATTTTATATGTTATATGAATGCATAATATATGAATTTATTATATATTATATAAATATATATATAAAAGAAGAGATTTCTTAAAATGCAAAGTATATCTACTCTTTCTGGCCTTCTCAAGGAAACAGACTGAGTTTCTAGTGAATCTCTTTTTATTTTCAGTTTAAAAATATACATAGATTAGCTTTAAGAGTGAATTATTACAGGTTTTCTGAAATTAAAATTGTACATTACTTAATGTTTAACAAAGATTAAAAATTTCAAACAAATCAAGAAGGCACAGGTCTTGTAAAATGTAGTAAAGAATTTAGTCCATACCTTGATACATAGTGGTGGCATTAAATGGCATGATTTTCTGTATCATGCCTGCCTGCCTTAGATCTCAAACAGATCTACTCTCTTTTCTTTCTTTCTTACCTTAACAAACAGTTGATAATCAAGCCACATATTATGACAAAGAGAGTAACAATTGCCATGCAGGCCAGCACATCCATGGAGCAGTACTGCAAGCAGGTGAGGTTGTGGGTAGGTGGCAGCAGGTACTTGGCTCCATTGTGGTGCATGACAAACTCAACCCAGAAGAGTTTTTGGTCCAAGGGCTTCAGAGACTGATCATAATAAATGATTGATAACTACATCACATCCTTTTTACAGCTAATGGAAAATCACATAGACATCAACTTATATAATGAACCAGAAAAGACAAATATGTGAAATTTTTATGTAGATGTTAAAAATGAGTGCCCCATAAAAGTAGATGAAAAATAAAATATTTTATTTCATGGTGGTTATAGAGATTATGGGCTAGAATTTGTTTCATGCATAAGATTTCAAGATGTAAAGAGATAATTTAGAGAGAACAAGTATTTGTAGCCTAAAAATTGAAATCAGATAAGTCCAAAGGGTTAAAAAAAATCATTTGAGGGTACAGAAATTGAATTATCCAGTAAAAAAAAAATTAATGGAACTGGTGTACAAGTTTCAAAATAATATCAAAGTCTAGAGATAGCAGACAAATCTGACGAGGTCAGGTACATGTCAGGGCAAAGCTCATAAGAAGTTGGCACTGACCAAGAGTTGGAATTAACATTACATCAGTGGATTAATGGTTAAAAGTATGAAAGTGGATGGCCTTAGTTTGAATCCTAACCTGATATCTACTGGTCCTTTTTTAAAAGATGTATCCATTCCAATTTTTTTTATTGTTAAATTGAATGAATAAGAATTGTATCTTTCTTGCCTGATTATTATGAGTCATCATGTAATGATTCTTGGAATACTTGGTAGAATTATTCTCATCATAAAGTGATTGTCAGTAAATATTCACTGTCATTACTCTTTTTCTTGTATTGGGATTTTAGAATCTAAGTGGCTTTCAATATTTTACTTTGTGGTGTTGCAGTTCCGTTTGTTTCTAGTGTTGAAATAATTATGGACTAATAGACAAAGAACAAGGATGCATATAAGTATATTGCTTACCAAGTCAAAACCAAGAAGTGCTAAAGCATGGCACTGTAGCAATAGCAATGGAGGTAACTTCTCTCCTTGCTACTTAAAAAAACACGTGGTGGACTGAGTTTTTCAGAAGAGGCCACTAATTCTGATATTTTTTTTTATACAATTGGGTTACATAATACAAAGAACCAATACAATGTGTGTCACACACATTCAATATGTATCAACTAATTAAAAATTGTCATTTTTCAATACCAGAGCTATGTTTATTAAAAATTATTGCTATTACTAATATAATAGTAATAGCATAACTGAAATTAATGTATGTGCTGAAATAATTTTTAAACCACATATTTCTGGTTTCATACATTTTGGCTATTAAACAAAAATATTCCAACTTACCTCTTTCAAGTCAACTATTTTTTGATTTTATAATTCTTCTAAATAAGCAAATCAACCACCACTGTAAAAACAAAGAAATGGCTACATTTATACTAATATCTCCTCTCTTCAATAATTTTTAAAAGGAAAATTTGAAAGCTCTAGTTGTTTACAAATTATCAATGATGGGATCAAAATGTAGTGTGAAAATTTGTAAAATATTGAATATAATGGAAATTAGAGATTGATTATGTCATGCTGATTACTGAAAAGAAATCATCTTAGGAATGCTTTAAAAACAAAAGAAATGTATAACTAATATGAGATCATGAATATGTTTATTTGCTTTATTATGGAAACTTTTATAAATATGTGTTTGTATTCCATAATATCATTTTATATACCTTCAATATACACAAAAAGTATTTAAACATGAACATTTGATGAGTTCTCATGCTGAAAGACAACATAAGTGTGCTGAAAATTAGTCAGTACTGTAATAATATTTATAGTTTTCTGCTTCAATTTTGTCCTCAATCTTCCTTATAATCCTTCTGTTACCATCTTTAGCAATTCCTCTTATTTCACTTTTTGACTATTTTAGAACTTATGCACTATCCTATAACCTCTGAAAAAATGTTTTCACTAAATCAAACAAACAAAAAAACATATTGTGATACAATGATGTATTGATCATGGCCTTTAAGTGTAACAAAAAATATACGTACTCAGCACTGTGTTCATGTTCAGAATCACTGCTACTCCCTTGGCCTTCATGTGAGAAAGTATGGATACATGCTATGAGCTTAAAAAATTTACATTCATGCAGGGTCATTAATGACTGCCTTTAATGCATCGAGGAAATGTGTAATTTGCATTGTTTTTGAGTCCAATCTAACAGCTTCCCCCTTAGCCTTCATGTCAGCAAAGTTGTCAGGTTGATCTGCAATAAAGGAAGGCCTACCATAGGGATTCCATGGTAGATTCTCTCATACATTCTGTTGGATCCATCATGAGTTATAAAAGCTTTAGTTTGTGGATAACCTAAGATTAGATGATTTTTTGAAAAAGTATACATTATAAATCTTAGAACTAAAATGAGCAATGCACAATATGAGTCAATGAAACAGGCAGTGTTCTCTAGATCACAAATTATTATAACAGTAAAAACTGTGTTAAAATCGGTTTCAGATCACAAAGGAAGAAGCACCAAGTCCCCTGGGGCAGTAAGTGAAGGCTACACATTAAGACATGGTATGGGACTTGAGACTTGAAGAATTAATACAAGATTGTCACACGGACAAATAGAGAACACTGTGGATAAAGATAATTGTGTATCAACCATTTCCCATTACCACCCTCCCCCAAAAAAGAAGCAGGATGCATGCTCAGACTTCTTCTCTTAGAGAAATGATGAAGTCACTGAGTATGATAGGGCACAGTATCCAGTGCAGCAGGGAGTGGGGTGGAGGTGGTGCTTGAATAGAGAAAGGACAGGCCACACTCCATCATGAAATGTGTTATCAACACTCCAGGATAAAGACCGGGTATTTACTCCTATAGAAAATGCAGCAGCTTGTAATGAAAGAAAAGCTGTCATTTTTCAGTTGCATTTGCAACATCTATACATTAGGAGAAAGAGTAGGTGTAATGATTGAATTAGGAGACAGACAACCCAGAAAATTGTTGAAAAAAAACTTTGTGAAAGGTAACTACACTTGAAATAAAGATAGTTTGTTTTTGGCCATAAAGAATGTGACCGAGTATAATAAAATATCAACCCCTTTTAGTTTATTATATTTTCCATAGGACTGGAAGATAAATGTAAAGAAGTTAGATTTTATTTTTGACTTTTTAAATGATAAATGGTGAATCATTTATTACATCAACAGTGTGTTTTCTGTTGAACCATTTTCATCTGTGTATGCTGTTACCCAAGTTTTCAATATTTGATCCTCAGAGTCTTACCGGGAAGGTGATTCTGGACTACCCACTATATAGTTGAGTATTGGTACTAAGGTATCTGATTTCCTGTCATCAAATTTCTATAGAACTATGTAGATAAGGGAGTGTACTGATGAGATCACATGGACACATAGAGGGCAACAATACACAGGGCCTTTCAGAGGGTGGAGGGTGAGACAAGGGAGAGGAGCGGAAAAAATCACTAATGGGTACTAGGCTTAATGCCTGTGTGATGAAATAATCTGTCAAACAAACCCCCATGACACAAGTTTACATATATAACAAACTGGAACATGTACCCCTGAACTTAAAAGTTTTAAAAAAGAATGTACCTTGCTCTATGAGTAAAATATAAATTATAACATTTCTGTTAGAATTCTAAAAAGATTGAGATCACCTAGTCAAATGCCTTCCATATGGCTAATAAGGAAATGAGGACAAGTTAAGTAATGATAACTATTAGAACACTGAAGTAAATAGAACAACGATATTATCTTGACTAATCTTTATATTGTCATGTTAAATGCAATCATGATGTTTCACATATAGTGACTTAGAGAATTTTGATAATAAATTAAAAATTTAAATATTTAAGTAAATTTTAGGCAGACATAATTCTAGTGTAAAGAAGAATAAAAAGTTACTAATGGTCTATACCTATGTTACTAATGTATTTACTACATACATATTTGTCTTACAAATTTAATATTAAGCTTTTCATTTATAAAAAAATGAAATGGGAGGGAGTTTACTTACATTCACTCATTCCATAAGTTAGAGTCTGATATCTGATAATTTACTAGAAAAGCAAATCTACGCCATCACCTATGTATGAGAAATAGATTAATCTACTTAGAAAGTACATATAATTTGTTTCTGATTACAAATTATTAAGCACTTCTTCCAAGAAAAAATTTTAAGTGATATTTTTCACATATATCGAGAATATTATGACATTTACTCCCACTGCAAATTATTTACATATAAAAATGCTGATTGGCAGTTTATAAATAATAGGGCTGTTGAAAAACTTAAATTGTGATGATGCTAAATTTTGTTCTGCTGACTGTTAACTCTTTGATGGTACACTCTAAAAGCATTGACAGATTCTGCCTACCTTAAGGGCAGGATTTGATCTCCCTCTTTTCTATTGCATCTTCCTATGAGATATTGGCCAAGTCCAGTCCACCAAGGTAGTTTGTTTTTTCTGTATCTCTAAATCTACGTGGCTAAGTGGGCACCTAGACTCAGGGTTGGTGAGTTTGGGCTTCCTTTCTTCTGAATAGCTCTGTGAACAATGCACTGAATAGACCTATTTTAAAATTTGGTTAAGTAAAGAGGCCCAGATTACATGGAAAGCCTAAACTCCATGATACATTTCAATTTTTTTTTCCAATACCTACTTATTGTTATTGTGCTAGTGAAGTAACCCATAAAGTATAACTCCTTTCTGATGACATTTGTAGTGAGTACAGTGTACTTAGAAATTCTAAAAATAATATGATCGAATGGCAGGGCAGAATTTGGTGACATCTGTTACCTGCCTCCACTATCGTAATAATACCAAAATGCCACACTGGACCTCCTAATTATGAATTTTTTGCTAATCATAATATTAATGGCAAAGTATTATTAATCAACAACTGTCTTTGTGCTATTTTATCATCTATTATGTATATTGTTTTTAAACTGACATCTTTTTGCAGGAATCAGTAGGAGCAGAGAGAGACTTTGGGTTATATACAGGAGGATATCTTTATTGAGTGCACTCAGACTCAGCAGACTTAACATCCAAAGATTGGTCCCGCAACAAAGACAGCACTTGACTTTCATACACACTTTCCAAAAGGGGTGGGCTAACTTGATGCAGGCTTACAGTGGCGTGAAAGTAGGGATACAGAGGCAGAACAATTAATCAAATTGTGACAGTTCATAACTCAAGATTACACATGACCATTGCTATGCAACCTAGATGTCTCCTGTCTAGGTTCTGCTCAAAAGAGCCTTGCACTGGCTTACCTTATAACCTTCACTATGGTGCCCAGACAGCTGTAGTTCAGGCCTGCTCAGGCTTCTTATGACTTTCACTGTACTTTTTAGACAAAACAGAATACTTGAAGTTACTAGTTACAGAATCTATAACTATAACAGAGAACAAGAATCTATAAACTCATACCACAAAACAAAGGAAAATTTGTTTTTCTTCTCTCTCTGTTGAAGGAGTGCTGGGAGAGTCTCCGGACCACATTTTTTGTGTGTGTGTTCTGGCTTTTTAGATAGTATTATCAAGACATTCCCTGGGTCTGGGCTGCACCCGTTGCTGCCTTTGGGACAAGTTAGCCTAATACAGGAAAGCTTATTTCTCCTTTTTAATTTTATTTTTCTTTCCTTCTTTAATTTCCCACCTCATCTTCCCCTTTGATGCCTCCTGTAAATGAAGTTTAATAGAAGGCATCACTATCATTTGGATCTGCATTACAAGTCAGTTCTTCTCTGGTACGGGTTGATACTTAGTTAGAACCGTCAGTTGAGTGGAGGTGGTTCTGTTAATTATGGATTCTATGGTTGATTGGATGCTTCTGATGAGGAGGGGTAAGAGGCAAGGGAGCATTAAGCAACCTTTTAATATAGCCAACACTACCCCTAATGTTTTAAAACCACCAAAGGATGAAAACCAACCTCCTAAGAGGGAATCTGGAGACCATCCGAGTTCCAGATCTGAACTGGGACATGAGCTATCTTCCACATCCTTGCAGTTATTTCTATGATGGCTTTCCTGTTATCATTAATTTCTAGACAGCAATTCATCAGGCTCAACTTTCCACATACTCCTTCTTTCTGGGCTAGGAGGTAGTCTGAAGCCAGTCTATTCTAATAGATGGTGTTCCTTATTTCTGTGGTGTGCTGGGCCAGCAAGTCTAACATATTTGCTGTCTCATTATTAATGATTTCAAGTACTGCCTGCAATCTTACGATGCGATTAAGCTTGTAAATAAGGGTGCAGTACCCCCTGACCTATCTTGTGCCCAGGTACCTATAGTATGTATGGTACAATAAGGCCGGGCGCGGTGGCTCAAGCCTGTAATCCCAGCACTTTGGGAGGCCGAGACGGGCGGATCACGGGGTCAGGAGATCGAGACCATCCTGGCTAACACGGTGAAACCCCGTCTCTACTAAAAAATACAGAAAACTAGCCGGGCGAGGTGGCGGGCGCCTGTAGTCCCAGCCACTCGGGAGGCTGAGGCAGGAGAATGGCGTAAACCCGGGAGGCGGAGCTTGCAGTGAGCTGAGATCCGGCCACTGCACTCCAGCCTGGGCGACAGAGCGAAACTCCGTCTCAAAAAAAAAAAAAAAAAAAAGCCCTCAAATAATACGATATTGACATGGATGTGATAAAAGGGAACACTTTTACACTGCTGGTGGGAATGTAAACTAGTACAACCACTATAGAAAAGAGTATGGCGATTCCTTAAAGAACTAAAAGTAGATCTACATTTTTACCCAGCTATCCTACTACTGGTTACCTATACAGAAAAAAAGAAGTCATTATATGCAAAGACTCGTGCACTCACATCTTCACAGCAGCACAACTCCCAACTGTAAAAATATGGAACAAACCTAAATGTCCAACAACCAATGGGTGGATAAAGAAAATGTGATACACACACATACACACACACACACAGGCATACAACTTGGAATACTACTCAGCTATAAAAAGAACAAAATAATGCCACTAACGGCAACCTGGATGGAGTTGGAGACCATTATTCTAAGTGAAGTAATTCAGGATTAGGTAGTCAAACATTGGATGTTCTCACTTGTAAGTGGGAACTAAGCTATGAAAACGCCAAGACATAAAAGTAATATAATGGACTCTCAGAACTCTGGGAAAGGTCAGAATGGGAAGAGGGATAAAAGATTACACTTTGGGTGCTGTGTACACTGCTTGGGTGATGGATGTGCCAACATTTCAGAAATCATAACTAAATAAGTTATCCATCTAATCAAACACCACCTGTTCCCTAAAATCTATTGAAATAATTTAAAATATGAGAATAAAATCAACCAGATGAATATTTTTAAATGACTAGAAAAAATGGGTACACTGAGGCTCAGGGTGAAAGATTGGCTCAGCAGAAGCATGGGACTGGACCCCAGCTCTCCTGACTTTTAGTCCAGTGTTCTCTCCACCACTCACTCACTCATTTCTACATTTCTAATTTATTTATTTTTGGACAAAGATGTCTTGATTTTGTTGATATCACATGGAAAGCCTGAATTGGCCCATAGAACCAAAGACTTGGTAAAATAGTTCAATATTATTGTAGGAAGCAGGTAGCAGTAGCTATATTTCTAATTACACATACATTCTACTGGGGAAATGAATAAAGCACTAAAATAATAAACATTTCGCCACAAGTTTTGGGAAAAAACTGACACTGAAGCAGTATACACCGTAAAGGCCAAGCAGCACTACTCATCTCAAAATATTAAAAGGAAGAGAGAGTTTTTAAAAATACAATCCAATGGTTTAATAATTCCTTTAACAACAGTTAAAATACGAAAATCTTGCTCAAAATGGAGCCATAGTAATCTGAGTATTTGCAAAGCAGTGCCAATACTGTCGGTGGACTTCTTAATATTCTTGCGTTTAAGTAAAATATGTGAAATGTACTTAAGCTCAGTAAAAGTTTTTCATGTAACCTATGAATGGGAGCAACAAATTTCAATATAAGCGCTACAAGTTTAAATATCAGCTTGTATGACTTTATACTATTTAATAGTTTTGCCAGTATTTTCCCTCTTGATGAAAAGTGTTTCTAACCATTAAACAGGTATTAAATCTCTGAAAAACAAATTTTTATTTGACAAGGTAATTAAGTTTTAAACAGATTTTCTGTCACAGAAAGAAAGGAATCTTGCATCATAATCTTTCTTGTTGGAATAAACTGAAGAAGTCCCATCTCTCTGGTTTCCCAGCTTCAAGCCTCAAATACAGCTAATCTCTTTATCCCTTCTTTCCAGTTCTAGCAAATTTCCAGAAATAAAACATAAAACATTGTATGATGGTAAATGTCACAGTTGCCACACAGGTCAGCAGGAACCCAATCACATCCAAAGAGTGGTACTGGAACCAGGTGAGGTTGTGGTATGCAACCCGAGAGTGCTTGGCTCCTTTATGGTGCCTGACAAATTCAATCCAGAAGACTGCTCAACCTTTACTGGTTGATCATGACCAATTCTTGATAACTTCATAGTGTTCTCTTTATATCTGAAGGATAAACATGGAGATACCAAAATTGAAAGTAAGTTTATTTTCTTGAGCATATCAAGTCCATGTAAGGTTTTTATTTTCATTCATTCATTCATTCATTTATTGAAACAGAGTCTTGCTGTGTTGCTCAGGCTAGAGTGCAGTGGTACAGTCTCGGCTCACTGCAACCTCCACCTCCCGTGGTGTCAAGAGGTTTTTCTGCCTCAGTGTCCAGAGTAGCCGGGATTACAGGGACAAGACACCATGCCTGGCTACTTTTTGGATTTTTAGTAGAGACAAACAGGGTTTTTCCATGTTGGCCAGGCTGGTCTCGAACTCCTGACCTCAGGTGATCCACCCGCCTCGGCCTCCCAAAGCGCTGGGATTACAGGCATGGGCCACTGCGCCCAGCATATGAAAGGTTTTTAAAGTGCTAAATGATTCAAAGTAAATGGCATATAATTGACATAGAATTTGTGCAATTTAGTTTCAGTCATCATAGAGACTTTGGCTTTTACATTGGAATTTTATCACTGACAAATTTTTTAAAGTAAAATGGAAAGTCAGGAAAGTTAATTTCTTACAGGCAAAACAAATATAAGTCATTTTATTATTATTTTTTAGTTTGTTAATTTTTAGTTTTTGTGGATATTTACCCGGTGTATATATTTATGGGTTGCATGAGATGTTTTGATACAGGCGGCAATGTGAAATGATCACATCATGGAGAATAAGGTATCCTTCCCTTAAACATTTATCCTTTGTGCTGTGAACAATCCAATTATACTCTTTTAGTTCTCACACAGGCCTATGAGAACATGGGCAACATCATGAGCAACTTTAAGTGCTTTAGGAAAGATAGTGAAAATACAATTTGAGAATTATCATGTTTAAGTTCCAAAAAGGAATTGTGTCAGGCTGAGTGAAATGCCTCATAGCTAGTCACTCTGCTTCTATACTACCTTTTGTCTCCTACTGTTTCTTACTCAGTAGCCAAAATGATATTTTTGAAATAAAAGTAAGATTTTGCCACTCCCCTAATTAAGATTTTTGCCTGAAATCTCATCATATTAAGAATAAAATCCAACTCTGTTATTTGGCCTACAGGACCCTGCAATGTCAAACACTGGCAAGTTCTTCTCCTAACAATTTTTCCATACACACTAGGTCTTCTAGAGACATTGACCTTCTGTTTTTCTTTAGGGTGCCAAAAGTGTTCTCACCATAGCATCTTTACACATTTTGCCCCCCTCTCATACTCCTGGAACATTCTTTCTTGCAACAACCCAAGGCATGCTTCTATCTCTTTTTGAGGCTTCCCTCTAAGTGTTACCTCTAAGAGAGGCTTTTCTTGGTCACACTATGATGGAACCTCTAGGATTTTCTCTGTTTTTTAATGTTTATTTTGATATTTGATTCCTATAATTTTAAGCACATTATATATCTTATAAAATAAACCTTTACATATTAAAGCCAAAAGATAAATATACATACACTAAGTGAATAGGTCAAAAGTGTAAGATCATCTTGAACATTATCTTGAAGAGAAGATACCAATTTACCTACTCTTCAGATCATGGTGTAAGATGTCACAACCTGCCTAGAATAACTCTCTTGTCCTGAACCATTTAGTCACCACTTTTGTCCTCCAGTTAAATACTAGCCTGACTTCAAATATCATACATTAGTTTTCTTTGTTCATGTAACTGAATTATACAACATATACTCATTAGAGTCTATTTTTTAAACCTTTTGTGTAGCAGTTGTTGGTAAATACCATTGCTGTGTAGTATTTTGTTGATGGCTAAACCACAGATTGTGTCATCATTTTATGAGCAATAGACATTTGGGTTACTAACGATTTTTGGACAATATTAATAATTCTGTCATACACATTCTTGTATATGAAATGCAAGAGTTCTTTGCCCCCACTCACAAGATGTGCGACAGCTGTGTGGCTCATCTGTTCAGTTGCCATGAACGTTCAAGCCCCTTACGGGAGAGGGAGCACACAGACAGGCAAGTGCAGGAGCCTGGGTGAGTGCCCCTGGGCTGTGGCGCCACGGCAGCATACAGGGGTGGGTGTCTGCAACTCCTGAAGCCCAAATAGGTATGTGTTAGTGTACTCTTTTAGCCTTGCCATGTACTGATGGCTTAAGTGTTAACCAGTTCAGTGTCCTGTTAGTACTCAGGTCCTTGTCCAGCATCCAGGAAGAATCAGGTTGCACATGGACTTGGAGGACAAATGCAGGGGTTTTACCGAATGGTGGAGGTGGCTCTCAGTGGGATGAATGGGGAGCTGGAATGGTGATGGAGTGGGAAGATGATCTTCCTTTGGAGTTTGGTCATCCAACATCCAATTTCCTCTCCTCTCCAACCGTCTTCAGCTGAACTACTCTCGGCATTCAGAAATTTCTTCTCTTCTCCTGATGCACCATTCTGCCACTCTTCTGCTCTTCTGTTCGTGATGGGGGGTTGGGATTTATATGGGTACAGAATAGGGGTGTATGGTGGGCCAAACGGCAACTTTAGGCCTCAAAAACAGAACGTCTCTTCTCATTTAGGGCCAAGAGTTTTCAGGCTTGAGGGTGGGACCTCTGCAGGGGAATCAACTACTTCTACCCAGTATTTTCCTGTTTCCTGTGTGGAGGAATTGGAACCCTCTTGCATTGTTGGTGGTAATGACAAATGGAACAAGTACTTTGGAAAACAGTTTAGTAGTTCTTCATAAACAGACTTCCCGCATGAGCCAGAAATTCCACTTATAGTATCAATCCCAAAGAAAAACATGTTTATGTCAAAACTTGTGTAGCAATGTTCCTAGAAGCCACAATTGGAAACAATCAGAAGACCAATAAACTGATAAGTGAACAAAGATTTTATGGCATATGCATACTACAAAATATCATACTGCTGTAAGAAGAAATGAAAATACATACTACAACGTGAATGAATCTAAAAACTATTAAAAAAAAAAAACCAAAAAATTATGCTCAGTGAAAGAAGCTACTTATACAACACCCTAAATTGTATGATTCCAGATGGATTCATGACTTGTAAGCATTCTAAATATATTGGGATTTTACACCTTAAATTGGTGGCTTTTAAGTCATGGAAATTACATGTAATTACCAAGCCTGTTACAATAATGGAAACAATAAAAATGAATTTTTCATCAAGAAAATAGTTATGTTTTTAGAGATTTTAGATATTTAATTAAAATGTTTTATCATATTTCTTTTAGTTTATCCTTCCTTTCTACTGTGGATTGATCATATGATTTTTTAAAAAACTGTCTTTTTAGGAAAAGAAGAAGTCAAATTGTCCCTGTTTGCAGATGACATGATTATATATTTAGAAAACCCCATCATCTCAGCCCAAAATCTCCTTAAGCTGATAAGCAACTTCAGCAAAGTCTCAGGATATAAAATCAATGTGCAAAAATCACAAGCATTCTTATACACCAGTAACAGACAAGCAGAGAGCCAAGTCAGGAATGAACTTCCATTCACAATTGCTTCAAAGAGAATACAATACCTAGGAATCCAGCTTACAAGGGATATAAAGGACCTCTTCAAGGAGAACAACAAACAACTGCTCAGTGAAATAAAAGAGGACAGAAACAAATAGAAGAACATACCATGCTCATGGATAGGAAGAATCGATATTGTGAAAATGGCCATAGTGCCTAAGGTAATTTATAGATTCAATGCCATCCCCACTACGCTACCAATGACTTTCTTCACAGAATCAGAAAAAAAAACTGCTTTAAAGTTCATATGGAACCAAAAAAGAGCCCTCATTGCCAAGACAATCCTAAGCCAAAAGAACAAAGCTGGAGGCATCACGATACCTGACTTCAAACTATACTGCAAGGCTGCAGAAACCAAACCAGCATGGTACTGGTCCCAAAACAGATATATAGACCAATGGAACAGAACAGAGCCCTCAGAAATAGTACCACACGTCTATAGCCATCTGGTCTTTGACAAACCTGACAAAAACGAAAAATGGGGACAGGATTCCCTATTTAACAAATGGTGCTGGGAAAATTGGCTAGCCATAAGTAGAAAGCTGAAACTGGATCCTTTCCTTACTCTTTATATGAAAATTAATTCAAGATGGATTAGAGACTTAAATGTTATACCTAAAACCATAAAAACTCTAGAAGAAAACTTAGGTAATACCATTGAGGACATAGGCATGGCAAGGACTTCATGTCTAAAACACCAAAAGCAAAGACAACAAAAGCCAAAATTGACAAATGGGATCTAATTAAACTAAAGAGCTTCTGCACAGCAAAAGAAACTACCATCAGAGTGAACAGGCAACCTACAGAATGGGAGAAAATTTTTGCAACCTACTCATCTGACAAAGGGTTAATATCCAGAACCTACAAAGAACTCAAACAAATTTACAAGAAAAAAACAACCCATTCAAAAAATGGGCAAAGGATATGAACAGACACTTCTCAAAAGAAGACATTTATGCAGCCAACAGACACATGAAAAAATGCTCATCATCACTCGCCATCAGAGAAATGCAAATCAAAACCACAATGAGATACCATCTCACACTAGTTAGAATGGCAATCATTAAAAATTCAGGAAACAATAGATGCTTGAGAGGATGTGGAGAAATAGGAACACTTTTACACTGTTGGTGGGATTGTAAACTAGTTCAACCATTATGGAAAACAGTATGGCAATTCCTCAAGGATCTACAACTAGAAATACCATTTGATCCAGCTATCACATTACTGGGTATATGCCCAAAGGATTATAAATCATGCTGCTATAAAGACACATGCACACGTATGTTTATTGCAGCAGTATTCACAATAGCAAAGACTTGGAATCAACTCAAATGTCCATCAGTGACAAACTGGATTAAGAAAATGTGGCACATATACACCATTGAATACTATGCAGACATAAAAAAGGATGATTTTGCATCCTTTGTAGGGACATGGATGCAGCTGGAAACCATCATTCTCAGCAAACTATCTCAAGAACAGAAAACCAAACACCACATGTTCTCACTCATAGGTGGGAATTGAAGAATGAGATCACTTGGACACAGGAAGGGGAACATCACACACTGGGGTCTATTGTGGGGAGGGGGAGGGGGAGGGGGTACGGGGGAGGCATAGCATTAGGAGATATACCTAATGAAAATACCAAGTTAATGGGTGCAGCACACCAACATGGCACATGTATACATATGTAACAAACCAGCACGTTGTGCACATGTACCCTAGAACTTAAAGTATAAAAAAGAAAAAGAATAAATAAAACATAACGTGTCTTTTTTATATTAGCTATATTACTTTAAAATTATTTTTGTGTTGAACATTTTTTCACTATTGGATACCCATTACATGTCTGGAGTTCAAAACACAATTTTTAAATAACTGCTCTAAAATAAAAGAAGATTTCAGATTGGTTATATTATGTAAATTCTTTCAAAATTAGTCTCTTAAAAAAAGGATGAAACTCATACTTACTATTGAAGATGGATTAGAGATGGTCTATTCCCATCAAATCTCCAAAGAACCTGTTACAGTAAAGAAAATATCTTATTCCATGAGTAGAACTCCAAAGTTATAGAATGTTAGAACTCTAAATATATTAAGAATGAGCTCAGGGGATGTTAGGTAATAAAACTACTCAAAGACTGATGTAAATAGAATGCCAACATTTCATTTTCTTAACTTCTGTAATTAGTTAAGTGTGTAAGGAAATCAGAATTTTTCAAACAATAGCTTGGAAAAAATGAGATTATAAATGAAAAGTTCAAGTGTTAAAAAAATTGTTAGGCTTTTCAAAGGAAGACCCATGTATGGCCAACCATCATATGAAAAAAGCTTAACATCATTGCTCATTGGAGAAATGCAAATCAAAATCACAATAGATACTATTTTGCACCAGTCATAACGGCTATTATAAACTCAAAAGGTAGTACATGCTAGTGAGATTGTGTAGAAAAAGGAACGCTTATACTCAGTGAGAGTGTAAGTTGGTTCAACCATTGTGGAAGACAGTGTGGCACTTCCTCAAAAACCTAGAGGCTAAAATACAATTCAACTCACCAATCTCATTAGTGGGCATATAAGCAAAGGATGAAGAATGATTCCCTTATAAAGGCACATACACATGTTTATTAATAGCAGTAGTATTCACAATAGTAAAGATATGGAACCAACCTTAATGTCCATCAATGATTGACTGAATAAAGAAAATGGAATGGAGTACATATACATCATTGTACATAATATACAATATTATGCAGCCATAAAAAAACAAGACTTTGTATTTTACAGGGACATATATGGAGCTGGAGGCTGTTATCTTTAGCAAACTAGCATAGAAACAGAAATCCAAATATCGCATGTTCTCACTATTAAGTGGAAGCTAAAAGATGAGAACACAAGGAAACACAGCAGGGAACAACATACACTGGGGTGCATTGGAGGGTGGAGGGCAGAAGGAGAGAGAAGATCGGGTAAAATAACTAATGGGTTCTGGTCATAATGCCTGGATGATTAAACAGTCTGTAAAACAAATCCCCATGACACAGATTTATCTATGTAAGAAACCTGCTCCTGTAGGCCTGAACTTAAAATGAAAGTTAAAAAATAAAATAAATTTAATTTTAAACACGTAAAAATTCTAAAAAATTATATGCATAAAAAAATTAAAATAGTCATTATAATTCTAGTGAGAATAAGCAGTAACAATTTAGTAATGACCTATATGTTTATTTTGTTTTATGTATTTTATACTAATTTTCATCTTCCACATTGAATATTAATGTATTCATTTTTTAAGTGACATAGGAAGTATTTAATGTAATTCTGCTTGTCTATAAGTTATTATATTAGAGTTTTGTGTTCTTTGATTGACACAAAAGCAAGTTGATAAAATAAGCTAATTGTAAGAAATAATGCTACAAAGGGAGTATGTATAACTTCTTTCAAATTGCAAATTATCAAGCACTACTTCAAGGAGAAATTTCAAGGGACAATTTCTGAGACAAATTCAGAGTATTATCAGTATTGCTAATTTTGGTTGCTTTTTTCAGCATTGAAATGAGGATGCTTTTGGTGTCATAAATAAAGATAGAGCTGCTGAATAAATTCAAATTGTATTTTTCTGAATTTCGTCAACTGATTGTTAACACTTAGACAATGTGTTACAAAGTTTGACAACAGTGATTTATATGTTCTACTATAGCCAAGACATTTTTATGTTTAAGTGACTAATTATGGAACTCCCAAGCAATTCTCATAAACTGAACAATTTACATGTTTAACTTTTACTTGTTATATCAATATTAAAATAACTGAGTTTTCAGCCAAAGAAGTTAGTATAGGTCATTACAAGAAGACTATATCAGATTGGGAACTAAAAAGTAATTGACAAATACAGAAATGTCACTATTTTATTCTATACAGAAGAAAATATGTTTCCTACTATGTTCTATGGAGGGAGCATCTGAACCTATTCCTCCACCTGGCTTCCTTCTGTTTGACTACTTCTTATATTTCCTTCTGCTGCCTCCATTGGGAGGAGTTGTTAATCTGATAGTGTTGAGTCTTTGTGGGACCACATTTTTTATACAGCAACAGGATCCACTTTCAGGTCAGGATCTATCTCCATCCTTTCTCTTTCATCTCCCTGCTTCAGACATTGGCTGGGCCCAGTCCAGCAAGGGAGGCTGCTTTTACCCTATCTCTAAATCTACCTGGCGGTGGGAACTTGGACTAAGTCTGTCAGCTTAGGCCGTTCTTTCTCTAAATAGTACCCTGAACATCACTCAGATAGGCCTATTCCAAAATGTAGAGGCTGTATATGAGGCTGGATTACATGGCAAGCTTAAACTGCATGATGCGTATTAGACATTTTGAAATACCTGCTATTGTTATTGTGCTAGTGAAGTTACCCATTAAAATGTAACTTCTTCTGATAACATCTGTAGTGTGTACAATGCCCTCAGAAATCCTTAAACATAAGGATCAAATGACAGGGAAAGAATTTAGTGATATCTCTTACGTGATCCCAATATCATGATAATATTAAAACTTTACCTACACCTCTTAATATATTTATTCCTGATCACAATATTAGTGCCAAATTTATTATCCATGAGTATACCTTTTGTACTATTTTAGCCTCTTCCATGTATATTTCTGATTTTGAATTACTATCTGATAATTAGTGCGTTCCCAAGAGCTACATTTCCAGGCAGGAAATTTCTATAACTGAATTATTTATAGACTTTCACAGCCTCTTTTAGTAGTTTTCAATACCAGTAAGGAATTTTATCTATCCTTCTGTGGGATCTTGGCAAGGGCTGAGGCGATTACATTGGCCCTATCTTCTGTCACGTTAAAGACCATTGACCCCAGAGAAAACACCACAACACCATTTTCTCCAGAGCTCTGGATAAACTCTTCCATTTCCTGTGACAAAGAATTTTTTCCATCACAAAGGGGTAACAACATAGCAGGCACTACTGAAATAATTGGTACAAATTACTAAAGAGAGAAAATTAAGTATTATCAGGAATGATTGACAGAAATTATGTATTTTAACTGACTCAATCACTCAGTTTCTTATCAAGAAGATTTATAATATGAGACAGCTGGCTTCTACTAAGGGTATTGATGTAAATATGTGTGTGTGCATGTTTGTGTGTGTGTGTGCATGTATGGGAGAAATGAAATGGAGCTATTTCATAGTAGTCAGAGAGATAATGTTAGAAAATATTATACCCAGACTCTTTACTTATAATACTAGAGTTACTAATATAAGTTCTTGGAAAGTGGCACTACTTGGCTTTAATTCTATATAGTCATTCTGCTAAATCACATATCTTTATTTCAGGCAGGTTTTCTATAGAATTGTTTTGGTTTAAAGCCATCAATGTTTTGCTTCCCTAACTGTTAGCCCCGAGGAAAAGTTACTCACATTTTGGATGATTTTATGTCTACATGTATCTTCTTCTATAATCCTTTACACTTCACTTAAATTTTGTCAGAGGTTTCCAGTCTTTTTTCAACAAAGAAAAAAAGTAACTGTAAAAGGTGGTGAAGAATCACCGACATTCTGGAGTCTGGTTGTGGTCTGGAATTTCTATGAATTAGTCCTGAGAGTCTCATTTGTAATACAGAATTGTACAGTATATAGTTAGATGGTTGAATGATCATATTTTTCAGGTTATTGTTTGGGTGGAAGAACTTTTTCCCGAAATCACACTGTTAAATTGATGTGCTATTTATAACTGCATGTGAGGAACTCCCATCATCTCTTTGCTGTGTCTTGGAGGCAGCAGCACTTGTACCATAATGGGAGAGGCCACCAGGGCTTTCCGCAGGGGAGATCTGTCACCCTCATGAGTAGCTCACTCACACTACACTTTCTAGTGAAGATGTGCTTGGCTAAAATTGATTGATATTTATTCTGATTTGCTTTCTCCAATCTATGCCAATATTTACATTTATAAATTTTTCAGATTTAATCATTAGGGTAAAACTTTTTTAAACTGTTGTTTATAAAACAAAGAAAAAAAATCCAAATATTGACTGTGAAGACCATATATTGCTGTATATTTTTTCAAATATGATTTTTAATCTTAAGACATCAATGTTCATGTGAGAGTCATTGTACTACTATTCCAGATGACACATGGGGCATCTAGGCATTTTGTGTGATTGCAGTTACCTGTTGCCACATTTAATGTCATGCGTGTTCAGTGTTTACTCTCACTGGCTTGATGCCCGGAGCCTTCTTCATCCACCAGTGTGGAAGTAATCTAACCTCTGTTTACTGATTCATCACCGATGTGGAACTGGTTGTTTCCCACTCTGTGACAACTTCATAAAAATAACACAAAATCAATGTAATTAATTTAATAAAAGTATGAAAAGTTTAAAAAAGAAAAGGAAATATTTCTAAAATTTCTCTCTAGAGATATTACCAATGTAAAATATGTATGTTCTCATCATGGCTTTTATTCTATTTACACATGTACACACATACCATTTATTTAGAAAGTTTTAACCTTATTGTGTATACATTTTCCTCCTGCAAAAAGCTTGTCATCTTGTTATATTTACCATTTTCTACCTCCCTTTACTTGCATTTTGGCTCACAGTGTAATTGAATATTTGATTGATAAAATTATTGTAAGGCCATAGTATGCATATAGTATAAGTGTTTAATCATTCCTTCATTTAAGATGTTGGATTACTTCCAATGCTAATTTTATGAATATTTTCCATAAATATTAAATATTCACATCTTGACTTATTTTATCTCAGTATAATTACATGAGACTATATTATGAAACCAATGGTTACGTGCATTTTTAAATCACTAGAAACATTTTGCCAAGTGTCTTTTTCTCTTAAAATATACACATATATTCTGAGAATGTAATATTTAATTGAAAAGAAAACAACTTTGATTAACAATTATTCCACATAATAAACAATTAGAGAAACAATTTTACAACCATTGATTTGCATTCAAATCTTTCTGCAAGTTAATAACAACAGCTACTATTAGTAATTATCACTATTTACTACAGGTCATCCTTTTCCTTGTCTTTCTACACCTCCTCCTGTCTTCCGCCTCCTATTGGCACTATCACTTTCCCTTAATATAAATAGGGAAATCTTTCAATACTAGGGTAGGGTGGCACACAATTTTCATTAGTCTTACCTCAGCTTTTGTCTCTTTCAAAAGTTATAAAGCACATACAATTTGCATTCAACATAGATATTGTATTTAAACCATGGAATAAATTCTCAGTTTTATGTAGACAAAAATCTTAAGAGATTACTTAGTAATGTATTAAAGAATGCTTACTTTCTACATATGTCTTAAAAGTATGATTTCAATTTAAAATATATGAGGGTCTTGTATTCCTTTATAAAGAATATCATCTTCTAAGTAGGATTCTTTCATTATTGTAAGCTAAGTTTACTACTATACAGATACGAGTGATAGAAATTATTTGTTATTTATAATACATGCATCGTTCATTTTCTTCATGCTTTTCTGTAGGGAACTTTGGTGTCTAGACACAAGTTCCACCAGGAAACTGTACTGAGTTGCTCATCATAAGACTGAAAACACCTTCTCTAATAGGGCAAGTTTCTGTTCTAAAATGTAAAACTCTGGTGTCTCAGCATAGAATGAGTTACATTCTTGAGTAAAATCAAGTGAACACTGGGTTTGGCTGCAAATATTATTAGGGTACACATTTATATCACTGAGTTATTCTTTTAAGTTAGAATACTTAAGATCTGCATAACTTACAGTAGAATTTTAGAATTGCTTCCATTTATTATTATTATTATACTTTAAATTCTAGGGCATATGTGCAACTTGCCATCTTACTGGCAAAGCTGGTATGTCTAATTTTATTCAAGTCTACAATATATCTGTCATCCACGACTCTTCAAGAGAATGTAATCTTGATGTGCTGAACAATCTGGTTCTGTTAAATGAAGAATGATATCTCAAGTGACTTGCACATGTTGGGTAATTAGTAGTGTTAGTAATCATAACGAAATAACCATAATTGCAAAATTAATATTTCTGAATCACTGAATATAAAACAGAGAAATTATAAATGTTTTGTCTGTATTAACTTTTTTTCCACAAAACACAATATGAAGTGGGTACTATTACAGTAAATGAGTAAATGTAGGCATAATTATTTATATCAACATTCTAGTTCACTTTTCCATCATCTGCTACCAGATTCCATGCAAAATTTCCCAAATGATCTGCTCTTTCTTTCTTTGTTTCTTTTTTGAAAATAGCCTTATCATATGTCTTCATTTCCTAACTCTTTTTAGTAGTTCTCAAAGGTGCTTAATAAATAAGTTAATTCCTAATAAGTATCTGGCTCTAACTTTCCTCTCAGCATCATCTGATTCTCATTCAGCCTTTCCCAGAAAACTCAACTTAGAGTCTTGAGAACTTTCTTCAATACTTTACCTTCTTTTCTTTTTTGTGTTTTCCTGTCCCCTCATTATTTCACCAATTTCTGCACATTGTTCAGCTCTCAGCTTCATTATCAGTGAGTCCAGGATACTTTCTATTATCTCCACGGATGCTATCTTGGCATTGGGTTTTGCCTTGAGATAAAAACTTTTGCATACTTTTTATTACTTGCATATATTCTGTCTTTTGAAATAGAATGTAATGTGTGTGGGAACAGAAACTGTGTCTATTTGTTTTTCTCTTGCCTGTGGTTTGTTTTTATAAACATTCTTTTAATGAATGACCAACACCTTCTTATGTGTTGCATAATCAAGGCTTAAATTTAACCAACCCTATTTTCAAAGTCTTCTTAGTATCCCTCTCTCTCTATAATAATGATGAAACTCACATACTTGTGATGGTATCAACAAGTCAACATGTACACGAGTTCCTGATTGGTATCTGCTTTACCCTGCCCACTGCCCATCTTTCTTTCTGTGTAAGTCAAACACTCTGCATGAAGACTGTAGAATTATTCCTATTAAAATTTCAAAGCCAACAAAACAAAACCAACAAAATTATCTTTACTGTAGGTAGGGATTTGGCAGGTGTACAGTGCAGTCCTCCAACAAAATCAACATTTGGTAAGAGTAGATGAGGAAATTGAAAATCCCAGGAGATCTTATTAAGCCATATGTCAGCTTTTCCCATTATCTCAGATAAGGTAGTGGGTCTTCCTGAGAAGAAAAAGGAAAGAAAAGATGGATGACAAAAGATAATTACATTAGGTAATTTTCTGAAAGGGATTAGAATAATGTAGACAAAAATGTAGGCAAAGTGTCTGTACTTTGAAATACATAAACATGTATTCAAATATAGGCATAATTTAATTTTTATGAAGTGTATATTTTGTCCATGTGTATATATAAGAAAAGTAAAGTAATAAGAGAATTCTGAGGGTAAACTACATCATCGCCAATGTCACATCAGAATACTTACAATCATAAACCGTTATTAAAATAATCTATAGAGAAGTAAACATTCATTTCTTTACCCTTTAAAGCTTCAATAGTAGCATATGAACCTTTAAACAACTCTTTGAGCTCCATGATCAACAAATTCTGCTGTACTCATCAAAATAATTTTCTAAGAAATCGTCTAATTTCCACAGTTCATTAAGCTAACCCCTTTATCTTTGGTTATTCAAGTGAACTGTGGGCTATTTTGAGAGTGTGGCTGAAATCCTTGTACCCACTACTGCTTTTGATTCATGCTACGCTATTAATCATATTAGCTTTTAAGTAAATATATTTGCAAATTACAGATAGAAAATTTTGAGAAATTATCAAATAGATATTTGTACCCAACCTTAATATGGCTCATATTTTGTAATACGCAGACATAATTTCAAAAAAATCTATATAGATATAACAATATTCAGACTTCAACAAGATGATTGATCTTAAAATAAATAATTTCCAATCTTTTAGTGAAGGAACGTAGAGACATTAGAAACAACAAATCACCCTTAGTGGTTTTTTCATTTGAGATAGAGGCACTATTTCTCTCAACTGTGAAGGAAACGTTCCGGTGACATGGGGACATATTTTAATTTCAGAATAAGGAAACTGAGGTATACAAGGAAAAACAATTTCTGCAATGTTACATAGATAGTTGTAGAAAATTGAGTAACTACTCAATCTACATGTATGCATTCAGTAAGATGTTTGTGGATGGGTCTTTTTTTAAAATGAAGAAAATTAATAGTACAACAGATGTGTGATTGTTTAAAGACATATTAGGTGCACTAATTTACAGGTTTATGACTTCCAAGAATGAACTGTGTGAACAATGGCCACAGGGTTTTAACTGACTTTATAATTTACACTTTTCTATATTTGTGCAATTGATAGATCATCTTGTGTTTTCATTTCATAAATTCACTTAACCAAAAAAACTCCACTACCAGCCGGGTGTGGTGGCTCATGCCTATAATCCCAGCACTTTGGGAGGCCGAGGCTGGCATATCACTTGAGGTCAGGAGTTTGAGAACAGCCTGGCCAACATGGTAAAACACTGTATCTACTAAAAATACAAAAAATTAGCCAAGCATGCTGAAATGTGCCTGTAATTCCAGCAGTGAGCTGAGATCGCACCACTGCACTCCAGCCTAGAAGATAGAGAAAGACTCCACTAAAAACAAACAAACAAACAAAACAAAAGGAATTTAAAAAACCGAGTACCCTGACTATTGCTTTATATAAGCTCAGCTTTAACAGCACAGGAAAGTTAGATCTCCGTTACCAGTTGAAAAAATTACTTACCTAGAACTTCACTGGAAAACTGATCCCACTTCTTTATACATTTGGAATCAAAATTGAAAATAAACCGCATAGATCATATTTTTTTTACCCTCTCCATGAAAGTCATTTGATCATTTAATTCTGACATAACAACAGGTATGTAGGAAGATAGAAATAGAAATCCTCCACTATGCCTTTCAAGTATGTAGCCAGTAGAGAAGGGGAGACTGTACACAAAGGGTATGTTAAATAGCTCAACCAGCAGCTCCCTACAGGGAACAGTAGCATCTGCAAGAACAGCATCAAATTTTGACTCTTGAAGTTTCTTCATAAGTTTCTTATTTGAAACTCTATCCTTACAGAACTTTCTGATTATGTCACGAAATGTACACATGATTTCTTGTACTTGAGAAAAATATGACCAAAATGTGTCTTTTAGAAGATCTCACCATGATGATATTCTCAAAGTCAGTTTTAGTTAAAGATGCAGGATAAACTTCAAGTTTAAGAGTAGATGGCCTGTTGGGATAAAAAAAAAAAAAAAATGAAAGCTGAAGATGCCAATACAGTCACCTCATGACCCCTCTGGATAAGCTCATCCAGGATTGTCTTTATATTCATCCAATGACTGAAATCTGTGGACCACACCAGTACATTTCCACAACTCCCAGAGCTAATGTAACAGGTCAGCTGTATCAGCAAAAAAAACTGAAGTATACTTCATACACTTCCTGATGCAATGCAATGCTTTTTCGCATTTGCTGTTTCTTTCCGTCATTTCTTATGGTTATATCCACGGATAAATCACTTTTTCCCATTTGTTGTTTCTGTCTGTCATTTCTTATGGTTATACACATGAATAAATCAATCACAAAGTTCAAATGTAACTTTTACACTTCAAAGTAAATATATTATCATTAGATTAACAGTCTGAGCATGTATGTGGCAAGAAGATAAACGAAGGTAGATGACCTGTTTACCCAAGTGTGTTAATGTTCCTTTTATGTTTATAAGTGCCATCGTTGAGCTAATATCAATGTTCTTGTATGGACACATCACTTGTCTTATGTAATTTATTTTAGAAGAGTTTCCAGAAATGTAACCATGAGAGGTTCATGTTTCTGCATTTTATTTGACACAGAACTAAAGATAAAATAATGAAACATGGTTCAGATGCTTTTTATATACTTTGTTTACATATAATTTATATACAGCACCTTCAGCTGAGGCGTGGTGTGCAGAGTGGGCTGCCATTTTTGCTGTTTGGGCAACTTAGCTGTTCTGCCCTTCAAGCTTTGGAGAGTCCAAATGTACTGGTGGTGGAAGGAATCCACCAGTTGCTGCACATCTGCTCTACAAAAACATTGCCAGATTGCTTCTTTTAGTAGCTACCAGATTTTGTTCCTCTTCACTGGGTGGGACTTCCCAACAGGGGACTCCAGCCACTCCCATCAGTGTTCTTGGGTCTACAGAGATTTGAAAACTTCCTATAGCAGAGCTCCCAGAAAGAGGTATGGGCCGGCATCTTTGCTGTTTGATTGACTTATCAATTCCAGTCTGTAAGCTTGGAAGAGCCCAAGCTGACTGGGGTGAAAATGATACACCAGAAGAACACAGCAAGCACATAAAAATGGGGCCAGACTTCTTTTTTAATTGAGTTCCTGACCCTAGTCCTCATTACTGGGAAGAGTCTCCCAACTGGGATTTTTGGCTACGACCACTGGTATTCACCAGCTGGCAGAGTTTCCAGGCATCCCTAGTAAAGAGACCCCAGGGGACAGGGCAGGCTGACATCTTTGCTGTTTGGGCAACATTCCAGCTATCTTTGGAGTGTCCAAGGCAAGAGGGGCTGAAGTATACCCCCAGCGCAGCACAGCTGCTTTACAAAAATGTGGCTAGACTACCTTAAGCAGGTCCCTGACACCATTCCTTCTGACTAGGAGTCTGATCTCCCAACTGGGGTCTCCAGCCACCTCTTAGAGGTTGTTTTGTGCCAGATCTCCCAGGGATGGAGCTACCAGAGAAAAGGGCAGGCTTCCATCTTTCCTGTTTCTCAGCCTTCATTGGTGATACCTCCAGGTACTAGAAAATCTGAAGTGACTAGTGACGGGATTGGGCCCCTAGCGTACCACATCAGCCCTACAGAAAAATGACGAGAGTGTAATGTGGTTGCCTGCTCTTGTATGTCCTCATCAGGCAGATCTTCCAGGACTGGGTCTCTAGCCAACACCTGCCCAATCTATCTAGCTAGTAGCAACTTGCAACTCCTTAGAGAGAGCCCCTGGGGCAACAGAAAGCCTCTCAACCACTGCCTCTGAAATGGAAGTTTCCTTGCCTCCTTTGGACCAACAAAGGAGCAAACACACTGAGCTACTGCTGACTTGTGTCTCTCTGAGATGAAGACACAGGAACAAACAAAGTAGCAAAGCAGCAAGCCAACTGATGTGGAGCCCAGAGGGGTGGGTGCAGGAGACTCTGTAGCAAAGTGTGGCCATCCCTGTAAGTTCAACTTTCATGAATAAGAGACCCTAGCCCTTGGGTAAGAGTCCGACCCGATCTCTGCATGGTGATCCTGTACATCAGATGAGGCTGGTCTGATTTGAGCACTCCTTGATCTTCTACCCTCTCCTGGAGCCCTAGTCTTTCCATGCCTACTTACAGGGCAATCTTGGGTGCCCTGGGGTCCAACACCATAGTTTCTGCAACAGAGGACCAGGCCTGACTGATAGAGAGTTCCACTGAGGCAGCCCGTACAACTGTGCACCAGTCTGCATGTTCCCTCCCATACTGCAGCTTCCACTGAGCCTACAGAAACTCCTCACACCACTTTGCTGAGTGTATGTCTGCATAGGTGGGATTTGCTGACCTGACCCAGCAGCACACAGGAGTGCAGTGCATCCCTCCATGGCCCCCCCACCACATTCACTCAAATCACCCTGATAGTCTTTGCAGCATTGCAGACAGAGTCTTGATGAGCACAGAACCAGAAATCTCTGTCTGGCCAGTGCCACCTTTTTACTGATGTTGCATAGAGGACAAGGGATCCTCCCATACCTTGAATGATCACTTCTGCTTGCAGGGCACAGAGAAGGCACCCAGACTTGTGCTGGCAATCACCCCACTCTAAACAAACACCACCTCCGGTGTGACATAACACAGTCTACAGCATGGGCCTTCCACTTCCCTTACAACTGCTTTGCTTCTGCCACTGTGGTGAACACTCAGAAAGAGGCAGACACTCCTGCACTCACTAGCAGTCTGCTGCAGTTGCCACACCTTGATCACCCCAGTGCAGTAGGCTTAAAGCCTTGAAAAGCCAGAAAACAAAGGTGGGGCTCAATGAAAGTCCACCAGAGTTAAAGCATACAGTCCAGGAACTGGAAAATGAAGACTGCCCCCTCTACAAACAAAGTCAGTTGGCTGAATCCACCTTATATCACAAACAAAGCCGCAAGGCAATCAAATAGAATTAAAAACAAAAAACAAAACAAAACAAACAAACAAACAAAAAAACAAAGACCAGCAACCTCAAAAACTGAAGGCAGATAAGCCCACAAAAATAAGAAAGAATCAATGCAAGAACAGTGAAAACTCAAAAAGACAGAGTGCATTATTTCATCCAGATTACAGCATCACCTCTCCAGCAAGGGTTTGGAACTGGGCTGAGGCTAAGAAAACTGAAATGACAGAAGTAAAACTCAAAATAGGGATATAAACAAAGTTGCTGAGCTGAAGGAGTATATTGTAACCCAATGCAAGAAAGCTAAAAATAATAATAAAACACTGGAGGAGCTAACAGATAAAGTAGCCTGTAAAGAGAAAATGTAACCTACCTGATAGAGTTGAAAACAACACCACAAGACTTTTACAATGCAATCACAAGTATTAATAGCAAAATAAACCAACTGAAAAATGAGTATCAGAGCTTTAAGACAGGCTTTCTGCAATAAAACAGGTGGGCAATAACAGAGAAAAAAATAAAAATGAGTGAACAAAACCTCAAGATATATGGGATTATGTGAAAACAATGAGTCGATGAGTAATTGTTGTATCTAAAACAGATGAGGACAATGAAATCAACTTGGAAAGCATGCTTCAGGATATCATCCATGAGAACTTTTCCAATCTAGCTAGAGAGGCCAATATTCAAATTTAGAAATGCAGAAAACCCCAATGAGATAATCCATGAGAAGATCATCCCCCAGACAAACAATTACCAGATTCTTTAAAGTCAAAATAAAAAGAAATTTAAGGGACAGTGAGAGAGAAAGGCAAAATTACATACAATGGGAAGCTCATCAGACTAACAATGGACTTCTGAGCCAAAATCCTAGAAGCCAACAGAGATCGGCGGCCAATATTCAGCATTCTTTTTTTTTTTTAATTTTTTTTTTTAAATTATACTTTAAGTACTAGGGTACATGTACACAATGGGCCAGTTTGTTACATATGTATACATGTGCCATGTTGGTGTGCTGCACCCATTAACTCATCATTTACGTTAGGTATATCTCCTTATGCCATCCCTTCCCCCACCTCCCCACAATAGGACCCGGTGTGTGATGTTCTCCTTCCTGTTTCCAAGTGATCTCATTGTTCAGTTCCCAACTATGAGTGAGAACATGCGGTATTTGGTTTTCTGTTCTTGCGATAGTTTGCTGAGAATGATGGTCTCCAGCAGCACCCATGTCCCTACAGAGGACATGAACTCATCTTCTTTTTTTTTATGGCTGCATAGTATTCCATGGTGTATATGTGCCACATTTTCTTAATCCAGTCTGTCACTGATGGACATTTTGGTTGATTCCAAGTCATTGCTATTGTGAATAGTGCCGCAATAAATATACATGTGCATATGACTTTATAGCAGCATGACTTATAATGCTTTGGGTATATCCACAGTAATGGGATGGCTGGGTCAAATGGTATTTCTAGTTCTAGATCCTTGAGAAATCGCCACACTGTTTTCCACAATGGTTGAACTAGTTTACTGTCCCACCAGCAGTGTAAAAGTGTTCCTATTTCTCCACATCCTCTCCAGCACCTAATGTTTCCTGACTTTTTAAGGATTGCTATTCTAACTGGTGTGAGATGGTATCTCATTGTGGTTTTGATTTGCATTTCTCTGCAATTGTGAATTGTGAATGGAAGTTCATTCATGATTTGGCTCTCTGTTTGTCTGTTACTGGTGTATAAGAATGCTTCTGATTTTTGCACATTGATTTTGTATCCTGAGACGTTGCTGAAGCTGCTTATCAACTTAAGGAGATTTCGGGCAGAGAAAATGGGGTGTTCTAAATATACAATCATATCATCTGCAAACAGGGACAATTGGACTTCTTCTTTTCCTAAATGATTAACTTTTATTTCTTTCCCTTGCCTGATTGTCCTAGCCAGAACTTCCAACACTATGTTGAATAGGAGTGGTGAGAGAGGGCATCCCTGTCTTGTGCCAGTTTTCAAAGGGAATTTTTCCAGTTTTTGCCCATTCAGTATGATATTGGCTGTGTGTTTGTCATAAATAGCTCTTATTACTTTGAGATATGTTCCATCAATACCGAATTTATTGAGCGTTTTTAGCATGAAGGGCTGTTGAATGTTGTCAAAGGCCTTTCTTGCATCTATTGAGATAATCATGTGGTTTTTGTCTTTGGTTCTGTTTAGATGCTGGATTACGTTTATTGATTTTCGTATGTTGAACCAGCCTTGCATCCCAGGGATGAAGCCCACTTGATCATGGTGGATAAGCTTTTTGATGTGCTGCTGAATCCGGTTTGCCAGTATTTTATTGAGGATTTTTGCATCAATGTTCATCAGGGATATTGGTCTAAAATTCTCTTTTTTTGTTGTGTCTCTGCCAGGCTTTGGTATCAGGATGATGTTGGCCTCATAAAATGAGTTAGGGAGTATTCCCTCTTTTTCTATTGATTGGAATAGTTTCAGAAAGAATGGTACCAGCTCCTCCTTGTATCTCTGGTAGAATTCAGCTGTGAATCCATCTGGTCCTGGACTTTTTTTCGTTGGTAGGCTATTAATTATTGCCTCAATTTCAGAGCCTGTTATTGGTCTATTGAGGGATTCAACTTCTTCCTGGTTTAGTCTTGGGAGAGTGTAAGTGTCTGGGAAATTATCCATTTCTTCTAGATTTTCTAGTTGATTTGCGTAGAGGTGTTTATAGTATTCTCTGATGATAGTTTGTATTTCTGTGGGGTCGGTGGTGATATCCTCATTATCATTTTTTATTGCATCTATTTGATTCTTCTCTCTTCTTTATTAATCTTGCTAGTGGTCTATCAATTTTGTTGATCTTTTCGAAAAACCAACTCCTGGATTCATTGATTTTTTGTAGGGTTTTTTGTGTCTCTATCTCCTTCAGTTCTGCTCTGATCTTAGTTATTTCTTGCCTTCTGCTAGCTTTTGAATGTGTTTGCTCTTGCCTCTCTAGTTCTTTTAATTGTGATGTTAGAGTGTCAATTTTAGATCTTTCCAGCTTTCTCTTGTGGGCATTCAGTGCTATAAATTTCCCTCTATGAGCTGCTTTAAATGTGTCCCAGAGATTCTGGTATGTTGTATCTTTGTTCTCATTGGTTTTTTTTTTTTTTTTTTTTTTTTTTTTTTGAGGCGGAGTCTCGCTCTGTCGCCCGGGCTGGAGTGCAGTGGCCCGATCTCAGCTCACTGCAAGCTCCGCCTCCCGGGTTTACGCCATTCTCCTGCCTCAGTCTCCCGAGTAGCTGGGACTACAGGCGCCCGCCACCTCGCCCGGCTAGTTTTTGTATGTTCTCATTGGTTTTGAAGAGCATCTTTAGTTCTACCTTCATTTCGTTATGTACCCAGTAATCATTCAGGAGCAGGTTATTCAGTTTCCATGTAGTTGAGCGGTTTTGATTGAGTTTCATAGTCCTGAGTTCTAGTTTGATTGCACTGTGGTCTGGGAGACAGTTTGTTATAATTTATGTTCTTGTACATTTGCTGAGGAGTGCTTTACTTCTAGTTATGTAGTCAATTTTGGAATAAGTGTGATGTGGTGCTGAGAAGAATGTATATTCTGTTGATTTGGGGTGGAGAGTTCTGTAGATGTCTATTAGGTCTGCTTGCTGCAGAGATGAGTTCAATTCCTGGATAACTTTGTGTCTCATTGATCTGTCTAATGTTGACAGTGGGGAGTTGAAGTCTCCCATTATTATTGTATGGGAGTCTAAGTCTCTTTGTAAGTCTCTAAGGACTTGCTTTATGAATCTGGGTGCTGTTGTATTGAGTGCATATATATTTAAGATTGTTAGATCTTCCTGTTGAATTGATCTCTTTACCATTATGTAATGGCCTTCTTTGTCTCTTTTGATCTTTGATGGTTTAAAGTCTGTTTTATCAGAGACTAGGATTGCAACCCTTGCCTTTTTTTGTTTTCTGTTTGCTTGGTAGATCTTCCTCCATTCCTTTATTTTGAGCCTATGTGTGTCTCTGCATGTGAGATGGGTCTCCTGAATACAGCAAACTGATGGGTCTTGACTCTTTATCCAATTTGCCAGGCTGTGTCTTTTAATTGGACTATTTAGTCCATTTACATTTACGGTTAATATTGTTATGTGTGAACTGGATTCTGACATTATGATATTAGCTGGTTATTTTGCTCATTAGTTGATGCAGTTTCTTCCTAGCATAAATGGACTTTACATTTTGGCATGTTTTTGCAATGGCTGATACCTGTTATTCCTTCTTTCCATGTTCAGTGCTTCCCTCAGGCTCTCTTGTAGGGCAGGCCTGGTGGTGACAAAATCTCTAAGCATTTGCTTGCCTGTAAAGGATTTTTATTTCTCCTTCACTTCTGAAACGTAGTTTGGCTGGATATGAAATTCTGGGTTGAAAATTCTTTTCTTAAGATGGCCGAATAGGAACAGCTCCAGTCTCCAGCTCCCAGCGTGAGCGACACAGAAGACAGGTGATTTCTGCATTTTCAACTGAGGTACTGGGTTCCTCTCACTGGGGAGTGCCGGACAATCGGTGCTGGTCAGCTGTTGCAGCCCGAGCAGCGAGAGCTGAAGCAGGGCGAGGCATTGCCTCACCTGGGAAATACAAGGGGGAAGGGAATCCCTTTTCCTAGCCAGGGGAACTGAGACACACAACACCTGGAAAATCGGGTAACTCCCACCCCAATACTGTGCTTTAAGCAAACGGACACACCAGGAGATTATATCCCACACCTGGCCGGGAGGGTCCCACGCCCATGGAGCCTTCCTCATTGCTAGCACAGCAGTCTGCGATCTAACCACAAGGCAGCAGCGAGTCTGGGGGAGGGGCGCGCGCCATTGCTGAGGCTTAAGTAGGTAAACAAAGCCCTGGGAATATCGAACTGGGTGGAGCTCACAGCAGCTCAAGGAGGCCTGCCAGTCTCTGTAGACTCCACCTCTGGGGAAAGGGCACAGCTAAACAACAACAACAAAAACAACAACAAAATAGAGCAGCAGAAACTGCTACAGATGCAAGCAACTTTGTCTGACAGCTTTGAAGAGAGCGGTGGATCTCCCAACACAGAGATTGGGATCTGAGAACGGACAGACTGCCTGCTCAAGTGGGTCCCTGACCCCTGAGTAGCCTAACTGGGAGACATCCTCCACTAGGGGCAGACCAACACCCCACACCTCACAGGGTGGCGTACACCCCCGAGAGGAAGCTTCCAAGGCAAGAATCAGATAGTTACACTTGCTGTTCAGCAGTATTCTATCTTCTGCAGCCTCTGCTGCTGACCCTTAAGCAAACAGGGTCTGGAGTGGACCTCAAGCAATCTCCAACAGACCTACAGCTGAGGGTCCTGACTGTTAGAAGGAAAACTATCAAACAGGAAGGACACCCACACCAAAACCCCATCAGTACGTCACCATCATCAAAGACCAGAGGCAATTAAAATCACAAAGATGGGGGAAAGCAGGGCAGAAAAGCTGGAAATTCAAAAAATAAGAGCGCATCTCCCGCTCCAAAGGAACGCAGCTCATCACCAGGAACGGATCAAAGCTAGATGGAGAATGACTTTGACGAGATCAGAGAAGAAGGCTTCAGTCCATCAAACTTCTCAGAGCTAAAGGAGGAATTACATACCCAGAAAAAAAAACTAAAAATCTTGAAAAAAGAGTGGAAGAATTGATAACCAGAATAATAAATGCAGAGAAGGCCATAAAGGAACTGACAGAGATGAAAACCATGACACGAGAAATACATGACAAATGCACAAGCTTCAGTAACCGACTTGATCAACTGGAAGAGAGTATCAGCGATTGAGGATCAAATGAATGAAATGAAGCAAGAAGAGAAATCAAAAGAAAAAAGAAGAAAAAGAAATGAGCAAAGCCTGCAAGAAATATGGGATTATGTAAAAAGACCAAATCTATGTCTGATTGGGTTGCCTGAAAGTGAGGGGGAAAATTTAACCAAGTTGGAAAACACTCTGGAGGATATCGTCCAGGAGAACTTCCCCAAACTAGTAGGGCAGGCCAACATTCAAATTCAGGAAATACAGAGAATGCCACAAAGATAATCCTCGAGAAGAACAACTCCAAGACATAATTGCCAGATTCACCAAAGTTGAAATGAAGGAAAAAATGTTAAGGGCAGCCAGAGAGAAAGGTCGGGTTACCCACAAAGGGAAGCCCATCAGACTAACAGCAGATCTCTCGGCAGAAACTCTACAAGCCAGAAGAGAGTGGGGGCCAATATTCAACATTCTTAAATCCTCCCTAACTCATTTTATGAGGCCAACATCATCCTGATACCAAAGCCTGGCAGAGACACAACAAAAAAAGAGAATTTTAGACCAATATTCCTGATGCACATCGATGCAAAAATCCTCAATAAAATACTGGCAAACCGGATCCAGCAGCACATCAAAAAGCTTATCCACCATGATCAAGTGGGCTTCATCCCTGGGATGCAAGGCTGGTTCAACATACGCAAAGCAATAAACATAATCCGGCATATAAACAGAGCCAAAGACAAAAACCACATGATTATCTCAATAGATGCAGAAAAGGCTTTTGACAAAATTCAACAGCCCTTCATGCAAAAAACGCTCAATAAATTCGGTATTGATGGAACATATCTCAAAATAATAAGAGCTATTTATGACAAACACACAGCCAATATCATACTGAATGGGCAAAAACTGGAAAAATTCCCTTTGAAAACTGGCAAAAGACAGGGATGCCCTCTCTCACCACTCCTATTCAACATAGTGTTGGAAGTTCTGGCTAGGACAATCAGGCAAGGGAAAGAAATAAAAGTTATTCAATTAGGAAAAGAAGAAGTCCAATTGTCCCTGTTTGCAGATGACATGATTGTATATTTAGAACACCCCATTTTCTCTGCCCAAAATCTCCTTAATTTGATAAGCAGCTTCAGCAAAGTCTCAGGATACAAAATCAATGTGCAAAAATCAGAAGCATTCTTATACACCAGTAACAGACAAACAGAGAGCCAAATCATGAATGAACTTTCATTCACAATTGCTTGAAAGAGAATAAAATACCTAGGAATCCAACTTACAAGGGATGTAAAGGACCTCTTCAAGGAGGAGTACAAACCACTGCTCAGTGAAATAAAAGAGGACATAAACAAATGGAAGAACATACCATGCTCATGGAGAGGAAGAATCAATATCGTGAAAATGGCCATACTGCCCAAGGTAATTTGTAGATTCAATGCCATCCCCATCAAGCTACCAATGAGTTTCTTCACAGAATTGGAAAAAACTGCTTTAAAGTTCATATGGAACCAAAAAAGAGCCCGCATTGCCAAGACAATCCTAAGTCAAAAGAACAAAACAGGAGGCATCATGCTACCTGACTTCAAACTGTACTACAATGCTACAGTAACCAAAACAGCATGGTACTGGTACCAAAACAGAGATATAGACCAATGGAACAGAGCAGAGTCCTCAGAAATAACACCACACATCTGCAGCCATCTGATCTTTGATAAACCTGAGAAAAACAAGAAATGGGGAAAGGATTCCCTATTTAATAAATGATGTTGGGAAAATTGGCTAGCCATAAGTAGAAAGCTGAAACTGGATCCTTTCCTTACTCCTTATATGAAAATTAATTCAAGATGAATTAGAGACTTAAATGTTAGACCTAAAGCCGTAAAAACCCTAGAGAAAAACCTAGGTAATACAATTCAGGGCATAGGCATGGACAAGGACTTCATGTCTAAAACACCAAAAGCAATGGCAACAAAAGCCAAAATTGACAAATGGGATCTAATTAATCTAAAGAGCTTCTGCACAGCAAAAGAAACTACCATCAGAGTGAGCAGGCAACCTACAGAATGGAAGAAAATGTTTGCAATCTACCCATCTGACAAAGGGCTAATATCCAGAACCTACAAAGAACTCAAACAAATTTACAAGAAAAAACAAACAACCCCATCAAAAAGTGGGCAAAGGATATGAACAGACATTTCTCAAAAGAAGACATTCATACAGCCAACAAACACATGAAAAAATGCTCATCATCACTGGCCATCAGAGAAATGCAAATCAAAACTACAATGAGATACCATCTCACACCAGTTACAATGGCAATCATTAAAAAGTCAGAAAACAACAGGTGCTAGAGAGGATGTGGAGAAATAGGAACACTTTTATACTGTTAGTGGGATTGTAAACTAGTTCAACCATTATGGAAAACAGTATGGCGATTCCTCAAGGATCTAGAACTAGAAGTACCATATGACCCAGCCATCCCATTACTGGGTATATAGCCAAGGGATTATAAATCATGCTGCTATAAAGACACATGCACACGTATGTTTATTGTGGCACTATTCACAATAGCAAAGACTTGGAGTCAACTGAAATGTCCATCAGTGATAGACTGGATTAAGAAAATGTGGCACACATACACCATGGAATACTATGCAGCCATAAAAAAGGATGAGTTCTTGTCCTTTGTAGGGACATGGATGCAGCTGGAAACCATCATTCTCAGCAAACTATTGCAAGAACAGAAAACCAAAGACCGCATGTTCTCACTCATAGGTGGGAACTGAACAATGAGATCACTTGGACTCAGGAAGGGGAACATCACACACTGGGGCCTATCACGGGGAGGGGGGCGGGGGGAGGGATTGCATTGGGAGTTATACCTGATGTAAATGACGAGTTGATGGGTGCTGACCGGTTGATGGGTGCAGCACACCAACATGGCACAAGTATACATATGTAACAAACCTGCACGTTATGCACACGTACCCTAGAACTTAAAGTATAATGATAAAAATTAAAAAATAAAAAAAAAGAAAATTATTTTCTTGAAAAATATTGAATATTGGCCCCCACTCTCTTCTGGCTTGGAGAGTTTCTGCCGAGATTTCTGCTCTTAGTCTGATGGGCTTTCCTTTGTGCTTAAACCGACCTTTCTCTCTGGTTGCCCTTAACATTTTTTCCTTCATTTCAACTTCGGTGAATCTGACAATTATGTGTCTTGGAGTTGCTCTTCTTGAGGAGCATCTTTGTGGTGTTCTCTGTATTTCCTCAGTTTGAATGTTGGCCTGCCTTACTAGGTTGGGGAAGTTCTCCTGGATGATATCCTGCAGAGTGTTTTCCAACTTGATTCCATTTTCCCCATCACTTTCAGGCACACCAATCAGACATAGATTTGGTCTTTTCACATAAGGACCACATTTCTTGGAGGCTTTGTTCATTTCTTTTTACTCTTTTTTCTCTACACTTCTCTTCTCACTTCATTTCATTCATTTGTTCTTCAATTGCTGGTACTCTTTCTTCCAGTTGATTGAGTCAGTTACTGAAGCTTGTGCATTTGTCACATAGTTCTCGTGTTATGGTTTTCATCTGTATCAGTTCTTTTAAGGTCTTCTCTGCATTGATTTTTCTAGTTATCCATTCATCCATTCTTTTTTCAAGGTTTTTACTTTCTTTACGCTGGTAACATAGTTCCTCCTTTAGCTCTGAGAAGTTTGATCGACTGAAGCCTTCTTCTCTCAATTCATCAAAGTCATTCTTCATCCAGCTTTGTTCCATTGATGGCAATACTACTCATCTTAAAATATCAAAAGGAAGAGGGACTTTCCATACAATTTCACTATGTAATAGTTTCTTTAGTAGCAGTTAAAACAATACAATCCTGTTCAAAATGAAGCCAAATTATTCTGAGTATGTGCAAAACAGCACTCAGAATACTGTCAGTGGACTTCTTCATGTTCTTGTGTTTATGTACAATGTGTGAAATATAGTTAAGCTGAGTAAATGTTTTTTGTATAAACTATGAATTAGAACAACAAATTTCAATATAAGTTCAACAAATTTCAATACAAGCTCACATGGATTTACATCATTTTGTGTTTTCTGAATTGTTTTCTTCATTTCCACAAAATATTTCTAACCATTAACTGGGTGGTAAATCTCTGAAAAACAAATTTTTATTTGACAAACTAAATTTTGAAAAAATTTTTTTTTTTTATTTTTATTTTTTGGTCACAGGAAGAAAGAAATCTTGCATCATAACCTTTCTTCCTGGATTAAACTGAAGTAGTCTCATCTATCAGGTTTTCCAGCTTCAAATCTCAGATATAACTAATCACTTTTTCCCTTCTTTCCTTTTCTAGTAAACTTCCAGAAACAAAACAGACAACATTTCATGATGATAAATATCACAGTTGCCACACAGGCCAGCAGGAACCCAATCACATCCAAAGAGTGGTACTGGAACCAGGTGAGGTCATGGGCTGCAGGCCGAAGGTGTTTAGCTCCTTTATGGCGCATGACAAATTCAATCCAGAAGACTGCTCGATCCAGGGGCTTCACCGGTTGATCATGTTGAATTCTTGATAATTTCATAACATTCTCTTTATATCTGAAGGATAAAAATAAAGATACTAATGTAGCAGGAAGAGACATTTACAAAACCCCTCAGACACCGAGTTAAAGAAGGAAGGGGTTTATTCATTTGGAAGCATCAGCAAGGCTCCTGTCTCAAGAGCTGAGCTCCCCAAGTGAGCTGTCCCTTTTAAGGGCTCACAACTCTACAGGGGTCCACATTGAGCAAGCAGTGGGTACGTGCTTGTGAGCTGCATGCACCAGTAATCAGAACGGAACAGAAGAGGACAGGGATTTTTGCTACGCTTTTCCATAAAATGCCTGTAATCTATAGATAAGATAACCAGTTAGGTTAGGGGTCGTTCTTTAACTACCAGGCCCAGAGTGTGGCACCAGGCTGTTTGCTTGTGCATTTCATTTCTGCCTTTTAGTATATACTTCTTTTTTCTTTAGAGGCAGAAATTGGGCATAAGACAATATGAGGAGTGATCTCCTCCCTTGCTAACACTGAAAGTAAGTTAACTTGCCTGTGCATATCAAGTTTATGAAAAGCTTTTAAAGTGCCAAATAATTCAAAGTAAATGTCAAAGAATTGACATAGAATTTGTGTACTTTAATTTGAGTCATTGTAGAAAGTTTGGCTTTTAAATTGGACTTTTCTCATTGACAAACATTTTCTAAAGTAGAAATTGAATATTAGGTGAGAAAGTTAATTTTTTTGAAGCAGAGAAAATATAAGGCATTTTAATTTGCTTTTAATTGTTTAATTTATACTTTTTGTGGGTACATATTAATTGTATACATTTATGGGGTATATGAGTTGTTTTGATACAATGTGAAACTCTCACATCATGGAAAAAAAATAAGATATTCATCCCTTAAGCATTTATCCTTTGTATTATGAACAATTCAATTGCACTGTTAGTTCTCAAACAGACATACGGAGAACGTGCTCCACATCGTGAACCATTTTAAGTGCTGTAAGAAAGACTGTGAAAATGCAATATGAGAATTATCATCCCTAGGTTCCTAAACAGTAATTGTGTCATGGTGAGTGACATGCCTCATAGCTAGCCATTTTGCTTCTACATTACTCTTTTGTCTCCTACTGTTTCCCACCCTGTAGCCAGAATGATTTTTTGCAATTAATGTCAGTTTATAGCACTCCCCTGATTAAGACTTTTGTCTGGCTTCTCATTATTTAAAGAATAAAATCCAACTCTGTTATTTGGTCTACAGAACCCTACATTGTAAGACACTGGCAAGCTCTTTTCCTAACACTTTTCCCCTGCACACTGTCTTCTAGATTGGCCTTCTATTTTTTTCTTTAAGCTCCCAAAGGTGTTCTCATCTTAGCACCTTACACATTTTTTCCCTCTCTCCTTCTCTTGGAGTATTCTCTCTTGCTACAATCCAAGGCATGCTTCTCTGCCTTTTTATGGCTTCCTTCTATTGTTACTTCTAAGAGAGGCTTTTACTGACCACACTATGATGGAACCTCTAGGATTTTCTCTATTTTCTGTGCTTATTTTGCTATTTGATTCCTAGAATTGTAAAATGCATTATATATCTCATAAAATAAACATTTAAATATTAAATACAAAAGATAAATATACGTACACTAAGTGAATAGTTCAAAAATGTAAGATCATCTTGAACATTATTTTGAGGTGAAGATATCTACTTACCTACTGTTCAGATTGTGGTATAGGATATCACAGCCTGCCTAGAATCATTCTCTTTTTCTGATCCATTTAGTCACTACTTTTGTCCTCCAATTAAGTATTAGCCTGACTTTGAATAGCATACATTACTTTTGCTTGTTTATGTAATTGAATTATATAATATGTACTCATTAGTGTCTTTTATTAATGTCGCAGTTCTTCTGTAATTCCATTGCTGTGTAGTATTTTGTTGATTTAGAAAGCACAAATTATTTCTTCATTTTGTGATTAATACATATTTGTGTTGCTAACAATTTTTAGACACTATTGACAATTCTGTCATAAACATTCTTCTAGATGGTATTAGATTTATATATTTATACATATCTCTTGGGTATATAATTGAGAGTAGAAATTGCTGAGATAAAAGTAGATGCATAATTATAATCCACTTCTTGACTTTAACATTTTTTGAAGTGTATTTTTTATCTTTAAAATTTAAAGATATGCTAGTTATAGTTTTTATAACCTCCCTTACTTCCACTATGACTGCGTCATACAGTTTCTATGACATTGAATCTTATTATATTTACTAAGTCTTGAGTTATTGCCCACCACATATCACTTCAAATAACTATTTGACATCCTCTAAGAAAATGTTTCTTCCAGTTGATATATATAATACATATATGTGTATTGTATATGTACATATGTGCATGTGTGTGTATCATTTTACATTATAAGATTCCATTTATTAATTGTGCTCTTCAATTGTTTTATGTCTTAACCCATTATTTGCTTTTTTTTTAGTCTGTTTAGATTGAGTGAAAGTGTTTGTATAATCACATTTAAATCTACCAGTTTGCTTTATATATATTTTTTCTATTTGTCCAAGTTGGTTTGTGTTTCTTTTCAATTATTTCCTATCTTCTTCAAAGGTGTTTTTATCATTCATTAACCTTCTTTTTTTGTGACAAAGTATTTTTAAAGTTTTCCTTTAGATGATACCCTCCTTATTTAAAAGCGTTATTGATAGTAGTTATAAATGCTGAATCGATGGTAGCTGGATGCTGCAAGGAATTTTGCACATTGATATCTTTGGGTGTGAAAAAATCAATTATTAAAAATTTAACTTAAAATTGTATTTTTTGTGTTTCAAAGACCATCATCAAAAAGGAAAATTTAGTGCACCCAGAATAGGCCAAAATTTTTAAAAATTATATATCTGACATGACCCATAGTATATAAATAGTCCTTAAAACTTAATAAGGCAAATAGCAAAGTTTAAAAATGTTCCAAGTACTGTAGTACACATGTTTTCAAAGAAGATACACGAATGATCCGTAAGCACATATAGGGATTCTCAAAGTCTTTAGCCGTAATGAAAATGCAATCTGAGACTGGGATGAGAGATCATTTTACACCCACTAAGAAGGCTTTAACAAAAAGACAGATAATAACACGTTTGGCAAAAGTATGGAGGAATTGTAATTACGTTGCACTGCTGGTGGTAGTGATGAACGAAACAAGTACTTTGGAAGACAATTTAGCAGTTCTTCATAAACATACAGTTCCCACATGAGCCAGCAATTCCACTTGTAGTATCAATCCAAAAGGAAGGAAAACAGGTTTATGCAAAAACTTGTGTAGCAATATCCCTAGTAACCACAATTGGAAACAATCGAAAGGCCAATGAACTGAGAAGTTAACAACTAAAATATGACATATCCTTACTAAAAAATATTAAACTGCTATAAAAAGAAATGAAGTATTAAAACACACAACAACATGAATAAAACAAATACCATAAAAAAAAAACCACAAAAAATTAAGCTAGGTGAAATGTCATTTACACAGCACCCTAAACTGTGTAATTCCATTTATATGAAATTTTTCTAGAGAGAATAATCTCTAGAGAAAGAAAACAAATTAGTGTTAGACTAAGGCAGAGTGGTCATAGGAAGTGACTTCTGTGTCATTGTAGTTTCTTTTGTGCTGGTAAAAATGTTCTAAAATTACGGGATAATGATGGCTTCATGGCTTTGTAAACATAGTAAATATATTTGGAGTTTATACCACAAAGAGGAGGATTTTACAGTATCAAAATTAAATCTCATTTTCAAGTCCATTACAATAATGATAATAAAAGTTAATTTTTCAGCAGGAAAATCATCATGTTCTGAGGCATTTTAGATATTTAATTAGAATATTTATTATATTATTTCATTTGTTCTTCCTTTCTATTATGGATTCATTATGTTAAAATCTTAAGAAATGTATTTTTTATATTATCTATATCATTTTAAAAGTATTTTTGTGTAGAAAATTGTTTCACTAACTGGCTATTCATTAGACATACGGGTTTCAAACACAATTTTTAAATAACTGATAAAAAATAAAAGCAGATTTCAGATTGGTTAAATCACTTCAATTCTTTCAGAATTACTCTCTTATAAAAAGGATGAAACTCACACTCACTATTGACAAGAGAAGCTATCTATAAATACCACCTAGTGAAAAATATTGTTCTACTCACAAAGGATCATTAATTACTGTCTTCAGTGCATTCGCCAAGTCTGTACTCGACATTGTGTCGAAGTCCAATCTAACAGCTGCTCCTTTGGTCTCCATGTGAACAATGTTATCAGGTTGATCGGCAAACAATGGAATGCCCACCATAGGGACCCCATGGTAGATTGCCTCGTAGATGCCATTGGCTCCACCGTGAGTTAAAAAAGCTCTGGTTTTTGGATGACCTAGGATTGCATGAATTTTAGAAAAAATATTCATAGAAATAAAATGAGATGCACAATGAAAGGCTCTGAAAGTGTCAATGTTTTCTAGATAACACATTGAACTAATTTGCTATTGCTTTTCAGACTTCAGAGGAAAAAAACACGTACTTGTGCTGGGTATGCAAGTGAAGGCTGCATGGTGTGTGTGACTTCAGACTGCAAAATAATACAAGATTTCCAGTTGGACTAATGAAAAAGTGTGATCTAGAGTTTTAAAATGTGCAATAAAGAAGACAGCAAAGAGATGGGCATGAAGTGAATTGCTGTTTTAAGTGCAGTCACAGAGTGTGATAGGTGGGGTGTGCAAGGCAGCAGGCAGTGGGTTGGTGGTGGTGCTAGGATTGAGGAAGGACAGGTCACACTTCATCATGACCTGTCATCACTTTATGATTAAGATTAGCAATTTAATCCTTCAGAAAATACAGAGTCACTGGTGATAGAAGAGCTATTATTTTTGGTGGCACTTGAAATAACCCTGCAGGAGAGGAAACAACAGGTGTAAAGTTGTAGAAATAGGAGACAGAGAGGTAGCTCAGGAAGTTATTGAAAAGTTCTGTGAGATGTAGTAACACCTGAAATAAAGATTCTTGCTGATTCTGACCATAAAGAATGTGAGTGTATATCATAAAATGCCAATAATTATAGCGTATTTTTTTTTCTCTAGGACTGGTAAATAAATATAAAGAAGTTACATTTTCTTTTTCCTTAACAAATATTCAAAAAGCTTGTTTCATGATTAACTATTAACACTCTAATGTGCTGTTACTAATATATCCAATATTTATTCACCAGAGTCTTACCTAGAAGGTCATTCTGGGGTATCCACTTATAGAGTCGAGTATTGAGGCCTAAGGTATCCGGTTTTTTCCCATCAAATCTCCACAGAACCTGTTACAGTAAAGAAAATATCTTATTCCATGAGTGGAATTCAAAAGTTATAGAATGTTAGAACTGTAAAAAGATAGGAATGAGATCAAGGGATGTTAGTAAATCAGAACTACTCAAAGACTGATGTAAATAGAATACTCATATTTAATTTTCTCAACTTTTATAATTAGTTAGGCACATAAGGAAATCATGATTTTCCAAAATAGTACCTTAGAAAAAAATTGGATTATCAATGAAAAGTTCAAGTATTTAAAAAATTGTTACACTTTTTAAAAGAAAACCTACGTGCGGCCAGCCATCATATGAAAAAAAAAAAAAAAAAAAGCCTAACATCAGAGATCATTAGAGAAATTTGAATCAAAACTATGATGAGATAGCATCTCACACCAGTCAGAATATCATGATGTGGGTAAGGTTGTACAGAAAAGGCTTGCTTATACTCTGTTGGTTGGAATGTAAGTTAGTTCATCCATTGTGGAAGACAGTGGCAATTCTGCAAAAACCAAGAGGGGAAAATACCATGAAACCCAGCAATCCCATTACTGGATATGTAACAAAAGGACCGTAAATTGTTCTTTTATAATGACCCATGCACAGATATATTAATTGTAGTACCATTCACAATAGCAAGGACATGGAATCACCCTAAATGCCCATTGATTATGGGCTGAATAAAGAAAATATGGTACATATACACTACTGAGTATTATGCAGCCATAAAAAAAGAACAAAATTTTGTATTTTGCAGGGATATAGATGGAGCTGGAGACCATTATCCTTAGCAAACTAGCAAAGGGATGGAAATAAAAATATGGCATATCCTCACTTATAAGTGGAAGGTGAAAGATGACAACATGTGGACACATAGACAGGAACAACATACACTGCTGTGTATTGGAGGTTGGAGGGTGGGAGGGGAACGAGGATCAGGAAAAATAATTAACTGATATTAGTCTGAGTATCTGGGTGACGAAATGATCAGTACAATAAACCCCCATTACAAAGTTTACCTATGTAGAAAAACTGTACACATACCCTTGAACTTAAAATAAAAGCTAAAAATAAAAGTTAAATTAATTTTTAAAAATAAAAATATTCTAAGAAATGTATAAAATTTTTAACTATTCATTATAATTCTAGTGTAAAAAGCTAATAATTTCATAATGGCCTGCGTGCTTCTTTTCTTTTATGTATTTTATATTAGTTTTCATCTTCCAAATTTAATTTGAATGTATTCATTTCTTTTTGAGTAATTTGACAAGTAGTTCACATGTACTTACTTGTCTGTAGATTATAATGTTAGAGCCCATTGTCCCTTGATTGACAAAATAGCAAGAACATAAATTAGCTACTTATAAGAAAGAGATTAATGCTGCAAAGGTAGTATGTATAACTTCATTGGAATTATAAATTATCAAGCTCTACTTCCAAAATAAATTTCAAGTGACCATTTTTGACACAAATTCAGAGTATTATCAGTATTTCTAACTTTGGATACTTTTTGGCATAGAAATGAGGAACCTGTTGGTATTATGAATAAAAATACAGCTGTTGAATAAACTCAAAATTGTATTTTGCTGAATTTGGTCAACTAATTATTAACACCGAGAAAACGTGCTACAAAGCTTTGACAGCAGTGATTAATATGTTCTGCTATAGCCAAGACATTTTATGTTTAAGTTACGAATTTTGAAGCTGTGTGGGTACTTGGACAAGTTGTCTGTCAGCCTAGGCTGTTCTTTCTCTGAATAGTACCCTGAGCATTACTCAGATACACCTCTTCAAAAATGTACAGGAAGTACAAGAGGCTGGATTACACGACAAGCCTAAACTGCATGATGTATGTCAGACTTTTTGAAATATCTGCTATTGTTATTGTGCTAGTGAAGTTACCCATTAAAATGTAACTTTTTCTGATAACACCAGTAGTGTGTACAGTGTCCTCAGGAATTCTTAAACAAAAGGGTCAAATGACAGGGGGAGAATTTGGTGGTATCTCTTACCTGACCCCAATATCATGGTAATACCAAAACTTCACCTACATTTCTTGAATAAATTTATTCCTGATTATGCTATTAATGCCAAATTTATTATCAATGAACAACACCTTCTGTATTATTTTAACATTGTTCGTGTATATTTTTGATTTTGAACTAATATCTTGAGATAATTAGTGCTTACTCAACAGCTAAATTTTTAGTCAGGATGTTTCTTTTTTTAATTTTTCATATCCATAAAGTTTATTTTAAAAATGTAAAAAAGTAACTATATGAGGATATTTATTAATACACTTAAAAAGTTTGTTCCATAAGTTGAAGTAAAATACATTAGCAATATCTTCCAAACTCCATTTTTATAAAAATAAAACTTCTAGATCCTGAAACATACTACAGTGGAGTCTATAGTTTACAATTTTTTTTTTTTTTTTTTTTTTTTGAGATGGAGTCTCACCCTGTTGACCAGGCTGGAGTGCAATGGTGTAATCTCGGCTCACTGCAACCTCTGCTTCCTGGCTTCAGGTGATTCTCCTGCCCCAACTTCCCAAGTAACTGCGATCACAGGTGCATGCCAACATGCCTGGGTAATTTTTTGTATCTTTAGAAGAGATAGGGCTACACCATGTTGGACAAGTTGGTCTCGAACTCCTGACCTTGTGATCCACCTGTCTTGGTCTCCCAAAGTGCTGGGATTACTGGCGTGAGGTGCCATGTCTGGCCTATAGTTTACACTTTTAATCACAGGATTGGAATTCATTTTCCTTACTCCCCTGCTCCCCACATGTGGCAGTTATTATTCCTAAATTAACGACATTCAATCATGTTATACTACCACAGATCTTTAAATAAAGTATATACCGCATAATTACTAACAGAGCCAATCTTCTCCATTTCTTGTCAGGTATTTTATATAAGCATCTGACTTAAAGTGCAAATAGAAATATTACATTCCATAATTGTAAACATTCACCAAGAGTTTCCAGAGTACAATAAGTAATAGAGGTGGCCCAAAAATCAGTCAAGTGTTCTTCACTCATTGGATACTGCTGAGATTAGGAAAACTGTTCTGAAAAAAATGATCATAAGTCTTACTTGTATTTCTACAAGGATGCAGTTCTGGATACACATTTTTTATGAAAACACCTGAAAGTCATTCTAAAGACTACATTAAGCACCATTTTCACTTACCTGAAATATATTGAGTTAAATTCAGCAATATGTACGAGTGTTAATATCAGAAATTAAAAATAACTCTGGGTCTCAATTGCCTTTGGTGGATACATATGGAGTAGTGAGTTCCCACTGATGCTAATGGGAACCACTCATGCATACCAAGGGTAGAAACTCCCCCAGGGCCACATGCAACCTCTAAGTCTGAGGCACAACTATGACTTCTGTCAGTGAATGCTATACAAGCATATTTAAGGCTATGTTCGGCTATAAAGAGTTCAATCTACTCTTTAATATTCTTTCCATGTAGATCACATACACAATTCAAAATTTTATGGGACAGGAGGTGAGGGACAGGAGGTGAAAAGTCTCCAAACACTTTTTAAGTACCTTTCTCCACACAATTTAATGTCCGCATATTTACATAGGGGAATGTTCATACTTAACAACAATTTTTTTTTTTAAATGCAACCACAATTTTCAAACTTATCACTGTTTCTACAGGAATATCCTTGTTCTGATTTTTCACCTTTTGGCCAACTTCACATTTGTCAGAAGTTTCTACAACTGGATTACTTACAAGCTTTAACAGCCTCTTTCAGTAGTTTTCCACACCAGTAAGACACTTCATCTTACCTTTTGTGGGATCTGGGCAAGGGCTGATGCAATTACGTTGGCCCTTTCTTCTTTCATGTTAGTGACCATGGACCCCAGAGAAAACACCACAACACCGTGTTCTCCAGAGCTCTGTACAAACTCTTCCATTTCCTGTGAAAAAAGGATTTGTTTCATCACAAAAGGGTAACAGTACAGCAGGCACTACTGAAAGAATTGGGACAAATTACTAAAGAGAGAAAATCAGGTATTTTGAGTAATCATTGGAGTAAATAATATTTTTTAACTGACTCAATCACTCAGGTTTTTTGCAATTAGATACATAATGTGAGATAGGTGGACGGTGCTAAGGATATTTGTGTAACTATGTGTGTATGCGTATGTATTTGTGTGCATGTGTGTAAGGGAGAAAAGAAATGGAGCTATTACACTGTAGTCAGGGAGATAATGTTAAAAATATTACACACACACTCTTCTCTTATAATACTAAAATTACTAATATAAGTTCTTGGAAAGTGGCACCACTCAGCTTTAATTCTATACTGTTGTTCTACTAAGTCACTTGTGTTTATTTCAGGCAGGTTTTCTGTAGGATTCTTTTAGTAGGAAGCCATTAGTGTTTTCTTCCCTCACTATGAGCTCTGAGGATAAGCTGCTCACTGTTGGGATAATTTTATATCTACATTTATGTTTCTCTACAGTGCTTTATACTTCACTTAAAGTTTGTCAGAGTTTTCCGGTAGTTTTTGAAAAACTAAACAAAAATAAAATCTGATGGTTAGAACCACTGACATTCTGGAGTTTGGTATTGTAATTTGGAATTTCTGTGAATTAGTCCAGGAGTCTTATTTATAATACAAAATTGTACAGTATGTAGTTACATAGTTGAATGATCATGTGTTCAGGTTATTGTTTAGGTGGAACACCTATTGACCTGAAATCACACTGTTAAACTGATGTGCTATTTATAACTGCATGTGAGGAACTCTCATCATCACTTTGTTGTGTCTCAGAGGCAGCACTTGCATCAGGATAGAAGAGGCCACCAGACCTTTTTGCAGGGGAGATCTTGTCTCTCTTTTGAGCAGCTCACTCACACCACATTACACTCCTGGTGAAGATGTGCTTGGCTGCAATCGATTGCGAATTATTCTGACTTGCGTTCTCCAATGTATGCCAATATTTAAACTTAAATACTTTCAGATTTAATCACTGTGGAAAAACTTTTCCTTTTGGTTCTTAACAAAACAAAGAAAAAATGTCCAAATGTTAACTGTGCAGACCACATATTACAGAGCATTTTTAAAATGTGATTTTAATCTTGATGTAAGAGTCATTGTACTGCTATTCTAGGTAATACTTGGGGCATGTAGGTATTGTGCGTGACTGCAGTTGACTGTTAGCCACGTTTCCTGTAACTGATGTTCAGTGTTTCACCTCACTAGCTTGACGCCAAGAGCCATGTTTACCCATGCAGTGTTGAAGGAACCTAACCTTTGCTTACAGATTCATCACTGATATGGACTCGTTGTTTCTTCTTCTGTGATAATGTAATAAAAATAATATAAGATTAATGTAAGAAATTTTATAAAAGCATGAAAATTTTTTTTAAGTAAAATTTTTCTAAAATTTTTATGTTGTGATATTATTTATGTAAAATATATTTTTTCATCATGGCTGTTGTCCTATTTATATAGCTCAATGTACGCATGTGACACTTATTTAGAAAATGTAAATCTTATTGTGTATGCATTTTCCTCCTGCAAAAACTTGTCATCTTGTTACATTTATCATTTTCTAACTCCCTTTGTTTGTGTTACGGCTGACAGTGTAATTGAATATTTCATTGATAAAATTATTGTAATGCTATTGTATGCACATAGTATAAGTTTTTAATCATTCCTTCATTTAAGATGTTGGACTACTTCCAATGTTAATTTCATGCATATTTCCATAATGTCGAACAGGTATACCTTGATTAATTTTTTTCTCTGCATGATTTCATGTGAATATAGTATAAAACTTACAGCAATATTCATTTCTAAACACCTGATACATTTTGTCGTGTCTTATTCTCTTATACAGAAATTATCTGAGAATCTAATATTTAATTGAAATGAAAGCAACCTGGGTTAGCAATTATTTTACATAATAAACAAAGAACTGGTTTCACAACCACTGACTTGCATTCAAATCTTTCTGCAAATTAGTAACAACAGCTAATAGTAGTAATTATCACTATTGTACTACTACCCCTCCTTTTTCTTGTCCTTCTTTACAAGTCCTACTCTGTTCCCCTTCCTACTGACACCATCGGTTTCCCTTAGTGTGAGTGGGGAAATCTTTCAAGAGTAGGGCAGGGTGGCATAGATTTTTCATTAGTCTTACCTCAGCTTTTGCCTCTTGAGAAAGTTATCATATAAAGCCCATGCAATTTGCATTCAACATAGATATTGAGTTTTAACAATGAAATAAAATCTCAGTTTTATGTGGACAAAAATTATCTTTTAAGAGATTACTTAATAATGTGATAAAGAATGCTTGCTTTGTACACGTTTTAAAAGTGTGATATTAATTTACAATATGCAGGTTTATTTTGTTATTTCATAAAGAATATAATCTTATATGCTGACAGAATTTTTTTGGTATTGAAACTAAGGGCACTATTCAGATACAATAGGTATAAATTATTTGGTCTTTATTATACATGCATTGTTCATTATCTCTGTGCTTCTCTGTCAGGCAGCTATGATGTTAAGACAAGTTGACACAGGGAGTTTTAATGAGTTGCTTGTCATATGTCAAAAATCATCTGCTTTCATAGGGTATGTTTATGCTGTAATATGTAAACCCCTGGGGTCTCAATGAAGAATGATTTAAATGCTTTAGTAAGATCAAGTGAAACTGAGTTTGTCTGCAAATATTAAAGGAACACATTTATTTTATTGAGGAAGTGTTTTAAGCTGTGATACTGGTGAAGATCCTCATTACCTATGGGAGAATTTTAGAATTTCAACTAGCTCATTGCTGTGGGAAGTCAGGGACCCCAGACGGAGGCACCGGCTGAAGCTATGGCAGAAGAACATAAATTGTGAAGATTTCACGGACATTTTTTAGTTCCCCAAATTAATACTTTCATAATTTCTTATGTCTGTCTTTACTGTAATCTCTGAACATAAATTGTGAAGATTTCATGGACACTTATTACTTCCCCAATGAATATCCTTGTGATTTCCTATGCCTGTCTTTACTTTAATCTCTTAATCCCATCATCTTCTTTGTAAACTGAGGAGGATGAATGTCGCCTTAGGACCCTGTGATTGTGTCAACTGCACAAATTGTTTGTAGAGCCTATGTGTTTGAACAGTATGAAATCTGGGCATCTTAAAAAAAGAACAGGATAACAGTGATGTTCAGGGAACAAGAGAGGTAACTTTGAACTGGCCACCAGTGAGTCGGACGGAACAGAGCTATATTTCTCCTCTTTCATAAGCAAATAGGAGAAATATCACTGAATTCTTTTTCTCAGCAAGGAACATCCCTGAGAAACGAATGTGCCCTGAAGGTAGGCCTATAGACAGCCCCTTTTTAAGGCATCCCATGTTTTATGGTCGAAGCCTAAGGGATGAAATAAGCTCCAGTCTCCTATAGTGCTCCCAGACTTATTAGGTGGAGGAAAATTCCCACCTAATAAACTGTGGTCAGACAGGTTATCTGCTCTCAAACCCTGTTTCCTGATAAGATGTTATCAATGACAATGCCTGAAACTTCATTAGGAATTTTAATTTTACCTCATTTGTGGTCCTGTGATCTCACCTTGCCTCCATTTGCTTTGTGATATTTTATTACCTTGTGAAGCATGTGATCTATGTGACCCACACCCTATTCATACACTCACTCCCCTTTTGAAAATTGCTAATAAAAACTTGCTGGTTTTACAGCTCGGGGGACTTCACGGATCCTGACGGCATGTGATGTCTCCCCCGGACACCCAGCTTTAAATTTCTCTCTCTTGTGCTCTTTCTCTTTATTTCTCAACCCAGCCAGACACTTAGGAAATAGAAAAGAACCCACGTTAACCATCAGAAGCAGGTTCTCCTGATAGCTCATCTTACTGTCAAAACTGATAAGTCTACTTTTAATCAAGTCCATAGGGTGTCTGTCAACTACGACTTTGCAAGATAATATAATTTTGATGTGCTGAAAAATCTGGCTCTATTAAATGAAGAATGATATCTCAAGTGACCTGCACATGTTAAGTAATTAGTAGTATTAGTAATAATAACAAAATAACAATAACTGCAAAATAAATAATATTTCTGAGTAACTGACTACAGGCTAGAGACACTTCAAGTGTTTTGTCTGTGTTAATATTTTTCCACACAACACAACATAAAGTTGTCACTATTTTTGTAAATGTAGGTATCATTATTTCTATCAACATACTAGTCCACTTTTCCATCATCTGTTACCTGAATCCATGCAAAATTTCCTGAATGGTTGACTCTTTATTTTGACCCTCCTGCAATTTAATCATTGAATATCTTGAAAGCTCTTCTTAAAGAAGAGAATATTTTCATATATCTTTCTGTCTTAACTCTTTTTCATAGTTTTTTAATGTGCTTTATAAATATTTCAACTCCTAATATGTATCTGGTTCTAATTTGCCTCTCAGCATCATCTGATTCTTAATCTCTCCCTGCAAATTAAACCTGAGGACTTGAGAACTAACCTGACGACTTTACCTGCTTTCCTTCTTTTGTCTATCTCTCCTCGTCATTCTTTTACTTATTCCTGTTTATTGTTCAGCTCTCATCTTAGTAATCAGTGACTCCAGGATACTTTCTATTATCTCCACTGATGCTTTCTTGTCATTGGGTTTTTCCTTGAGATAATAGATTTCATATAATTTTTATTACTTGCACATATTCTATCTTTTGAAGTAGAATGTAAGGTATGTGGGCACAGAAACTGTGTCCATTTTTTTCACTGAAAATTCCTCACTTACCTGTGTTTTGTGCTAATCCCTTTGTAAATATTATTTGAACGAATGATCAATACCTTCTTAGGTGTTAAATAATGAAGACTTTAATTTAACCAACTCTATTTTTGAAGTCTCCTTAGTATTCCTCTCTATTAGTAGCACTCATAAAACTCACATAACGTGTGATAGTATCACTATGTACATGAATTCTAAGTGGTATCTGCTTTACCCCACCCACCTCCCATTTTTCTTTCCGTGTAAGTCAAACACTCTGAATGAAGATTGTAGAATCATTTCTACTGAAAATTCAAAGCCAACAAAATAAAACCAATGACAGTATGTTTACCTTAGGTAGGGGTTTGGCAGGTTTGCAGTGGAGTCCTCCAACAAAATCAACATTTGGTAACAGTGGATGTGGAAACTGAAAATTCCAGGAGTTTCGAATAAGCCATATGTCAGCTTTCCCCATTGTCTCAGTTAATGTAGTGGGTCTTCCTGACAAGAATAAAAAAAAGAAAAGGTGGATGACATAAGATAATTACATTAAGTAATTTTCTGAAAGGGGTTAGAATAATGAAGGCAAAACTATAGGCAAAGTGTCTGTGCTTTGAAAAATATATACATATGTTCATTTATAGACATAATTTAATTTTATGTATTATTTATTTTGCCCATGTATATTTATAAGAAAGGCAAAGTAGTAGGAGAATTATGAGGTTAAGCTACATCTCCAATGTCACATCAGTATACTCACAATCATAAATAATTATTAAAATAAGCCACAGAGAATTAAACATCAATTTCTTTTCTTTTTAAAGCTTCAATAGTATCCTATGGACATTTAAACAACTCTTTGAGCTCCATAGTCAATTAATTTTACTTCACCCATAAAAATAATTTTCTAAGAAATAGTCTAGTTTATACAACTCATTAAGTTAATTCTTTTATCTTTGGTTCTTCAAGTGAACTGTGGACTATGTGGAGAGTATGGCTGAAAACTTTGTACTCTTTTAGATTCAAGCTAAGATCTTAATAATATTATCTTTAAGTAAATATATTTGTAAATTATAGCTAGAAATGTTTGAGAAATTATTGAAACAAAGATTTGTACTCAACCTTAATCTGTCTTTTATATTTTTTAATAAAGAGACATAGTTTGAAAAACAACTATGTAGGTATAACAACCTTCACATTCCAATAAGGTGATTGGAATTTAAATGAATGGTTTCCAATTCTTTAATGAAAGAGTATAGAAACATTACAAATTTCAAATTATCTTTAATGATTTTTGCATCGGAGATATAGACATTCTCTCTCTCCACTGTGAAGGAAACCTTCGGTTAACATGGGAATATCTTTTGATTTCTATGTAAGAAAACTAAGCTTTACAGAAAAAATAATTTCTGCAGTTATATAGATAGTTGTAGAAAAATGTGTAACTACTCATTCTAAATCTATGCATTCAGTAAGATGTTATTTGATGGGTTTTACTGTATTTAAGATGAAAAACAATATACCAAAAAAAGATGTGTAATTGCTTAAAGTCTTAGATGCACTAATACATAGGTTTATGATTTCCTGGGGTGTTCTGTGTGAATGATAGCCACAGGGTTTTAACTGACCCTATAATTTAAGCTTTTCTATAATATTTGTGAGATTGATAGATCATCTTGTATTTTTGTTTTATAAATTCACTTACCTGACTTTATAGCTTTATATAAACTCTGCCTCAAAGACACAAATAAGTTACAGATTGAAAAAAAATACTTACCTAGAACTTCACTATAAAACTGATCCCACTTCTTCAAGTCATACATTTGGAAACAAAAGTCAAAAGAAAGCATATAGATCATATTTTTTACCCTCTCCATGAAAGTCATTTGATCACTTAATTCTGACATAACAACAGGTACGTAGGAGGGAGGGAAAATAAATCCTACACAATGCTTTTCAAAAATGTAGCCAGGAGTGAAGCGGAGACTGTACACAAGGGGTATGTTAAATAGCTCAGCCAGCAGCTCACTACCGGGAAAAAGAGGATCTGCAAAAACGACGTCAAATCTTGACTCTTGTAATTTCTTCATTAATTTCTTATTTGAAACCATATCTTTACAGAAATTTCTAATTATGTCACCAAACATCCACATCATTTCTTGCATTTGTGAAAAATATAACCAAAATGTATCTTTTGGAAGTTCTGACCATCTCTTAACGTCTTCCATGGAGAAATTCTCGAACTCAGTTTTAGTCAAAGATGTAGGAAAAACTTCAATTTTAAGAGCGGATGAGTTGTTGGGATCAAAAAGAATGGAAGCTGAAGATGCCAGTACAGTCACCTCATGACCTCTCTGGACAAGCTCTTCCAGGATTGTCTTCATATTCATCCAATGGCTATATTCTGCCGCCCACACCAGCACCTTTCCACAACTCCCAGATCTAAAGTAAAAGCTCAGTTGTATTAGCAGAATTACTGAAGTCCATTTCACAGACATCCTGTTGCAAAGCAATGCTTGTTTTCCAGTTGCTGTTCCTTTCTGTCATTTCTCATGGTTATATCCAAAGATAAATTAGCCAAGAAGTTAAAATGTAACCCTTATACTTCAAAGTACATGCAATATCATTAAATCAACATTCCGAACATGTGGATGGCAAGGAGACAAATGAAGGTAAATGACCTGTTTACACAGATATGATTAATTTCCCGTTTATGTTTCTGAGTGCTATCCTTCAGCTAATATCAAGGATGTTGTATGGACATGCCATTTGTCTTATGCAATGTATTTTAGAAGAGTGTCCAGAATAGTAGCAGTGAAAGGTCACGTTTCTCCAGCCCATTTGACACAAAACTAAAGATACAATGACAAAATATGATACATATATTTTTGTACCCTTTGTTGTTGTATAATTTAAATATCATACAATTTATCAATTATTGTGTAAAATTTACTGTTTCATAGTATATTCACAGAATTGTGCATCTACCACAACAATCTATTTGACAGCACTTTTATCTCCCCAAAATAAGTCCTTTGGCCTTTAGCCTTTTCCTCTCCACCTCTAGTTTCTGCATTTCCACTGTACTGGGTAATTGCTAATTGAATTTCTATCTCTATAGATTTACCTATTCTGGATGATTTTTAATACATGCAATCATACAATATGTGGTATTTTGTGACTGGCTTCTGTTATGTAACATAATATTTTAAATGTTCACTTATGATATAGCATATACATGTTGATTCTTACAACCATCATGTAAGATATTGAGAGTGTGAAGATGACACTATCTTTATAAACTTTGTGAAAGTAATCAAAGATAAAGAGAGAAAAGGAGAAAGGTAAATCAAGCTTGTAGTACATTCAGCATTAATCATTAGGTTAACTTGTTCTCTGACTCACTTCCTCATAGTTATTTGGCTATTGTCCTAGAATTATGCAGACCTTGTTACGAGATTGTAGTTCCTCTTATATCTTCTCTAGATAATAACTTAAACATTATGCAATTATCAACTTTCCTTCTGAGATATTCCTTCAGGTTCAGCACACTGATAAAACTATTGACTCAGCAAGTCTGAAGGACCTCACTAATGCCAGCTGATCTAGAGGACACCACAAGGAACTGACTCAGCAAATAGTGTTGTTTCTTGTTCTGATAACTTTGTCCCTATTACCCTGACCAATCAATTACCCAAATTTTCCAGTCCATCACCATCTATGATCTCCTTAAAACCTCCAGCCCAGAGCTCCTAGAGGAGCTGGATTTGAGATTCTCTTCTCATCTCCTTGCTCAGTGCCCTGCAAATATTAAACTCCTTCTTTTCTGTCAAACCTGATGTCTCAGTGTAATTAGACAATTGTTTGACAGTAAGCACATGAACCTGTTCGTCCTATAACAGAACTTCCATGGAAAAAGTAATTGCAAATATAATAAAACTAGAAAGATAACTATAATTAGAAGTGGAACTTAATGATGTAACAGAATTGATGAAATCTCATGATAAAACAAATAAGTGAGGAGTTACTTCTTAGGGAAGAGCAAAGAAGCTTGTTTCTTGAGATTGAATCTACTCCTGGTGAAGATGTTATGAACACTGTTGAATGACAACAGGAGATTTAGAATATTACTTAAACTTACTTTATAAAGCAGCATTAGAGTTTGAGAGGATTAATTCCAGTTCTGAAAGAAGATCCTCTATGGGTAAAATGCTATCTGACAACATTGCATTCTGAAAAAAATCTTTTGTGAAAGGGTGGGTTAATGTATGTGGCAAATGCCATTGTTGTCTTATTTTTAAGAAATTTCCACAGCCATGCCAACTGCTAGCAGCCACCACCATAATAAGTTATCAACCATCAACATTGATGCGAAACTCTCCATCAACAAAAGTTGCACTCACTGAAGATTCAGATGATCATTAGCACTCTTTAGCAATTAAGTGTTTTTAATTAAAGTATGTACTTTGTAGACTTAATATTATCGCAGACTGAATACACTACAGCATTGTGTAAGCATAACTTTTGTACGCCTTAGAAACCAAAGCAAATTGTGTGACTCACTTCATTGCAATATTTGCTTTATTGTAGTATTCTAGAACCAAATCTGCAACATCTCAGAAGTATGCCTTGTATTAATGAAAACACTTAATATGAGATAAACTCTAAAATATACATTGCAGTTGAAGGGGCTCTATTTACTCACCCCTTCTGTTCCTCTTTGTGAGAGCCATGCATATTACCTACTTTCAGTCAGTCATCTTGGCCACATACATTAACCCACTCTTTCACAAAAGATTTTTTTAAAGTTTCTAATTCATACAAAACACAAACATACACAACATACACACACTTTCTGTCATTCCACAGAAAGCCCAAAGTGAAAAGGTGTTTTTGGAAAACAAATATTTTACATCACTTTTCCTATGTGAACCCTCACTAATTAGCTGATAATACATTGAATAGCTGTAATATAAAGACTATTTTGATATGAATCACATGAACAATACAGGATGGTTAGAGTTCCAGACAAAAAACACAAGTACTTCTATATGAAATAATTAGAAAAACTTAATGAGGCAGGTACATATGATATAAGACAAAAGCTTTGATTGGACCTAGGCAGTGTGTGGCCAAGAAGGGATTTTCCAACAAAGAACAGAAAGATTAAAGGTCATGGACATATAGAGAGCATTCCAATGTGTATGGATCACAGAGAAAGTTGAGGGCAGGAGATTACAAAAGACAGTTAATTTGGAATGAAGACCTTAGGCAGTCTTACTTGTCACACTATGGATTTGGATTTCAATACACCACCAAAATTTACTTACACAACTTTTAAAGAATGACAGTTATGAAATCAAGATTTTCCTTTAGCAAGCAACTGTGTCAACTAATATTGGCGTGCAACGTCAAGACCTTGAATTAGAAAGGATTATTAAAAATGTGCATTTGTAACCAAAACAGGAGATCATAATGGCCTGATATGGTTTGGCTGTGTTCCCACCAAAATCTCATCTTGAAGTGTAACTAACGCAATTCCCACATGATGTAGGAGGGACTTGATGGAGGTAATTGAATCATGGGGATGAGTCTTTTCCAAGCTCTTCTCTTCATAGAAAATCTTTGCTTTAGATTTTGCTATTTGTTTTTGGATAATTAGTCTTCTTTACTTTCTGCTTTTCTTCATGCCTCCTTCGCTCCTTGATTTTATATATTAATTTATTTTTAATTAAAAAAGAAAAAGACAGCAGTTACTTAGAATTTATGTTCAATGTTGAATCTTGTTCATCCTTATGCCTTTTGTCACATACTTTTTTTTTTTAATGGGAAACCTATATGAAAATATTGCATTTGAAAACATAGGAATACATAGATGTTCCAATTTCATAAGCAAAACAAATTTCACAATCCTAATTAGCATACTTGCTTTTATTGAGTTTTATGAAATGTAATTAACCATTAAATTTTAAAAAACTCCTTGGATAGTGTACAAATAGTAGTACCTAAAGAGTGGAAATCTAGAATTGCGTTAAGAAGAAAGTTAAAATTATCTGATTGCTAGACTGAACATCAAAACTGTAATTGACTTTTAATTCTAGAAAAGTCTAATTCATAAGAAAGACTACATGAATCTAAGATTCTACTTTCATGCCCAAGTACAGTGGATGGAGTTCTTATACAATCAAATATGTTGAGGAGATTCTTGGGCATAATTCTTCTCTATCTTTGTTATATCAGCCCTCCCTTTATATGTTCCTTGGAGTTAGTACACTTCAGCGTTGTTTTTGTTTTTGTTTTTTTTTGGTTTTTGATTTGTTTGTTTTCGTATGTCAGCACTGACCTTAAGATTTAAAACCTTGGGAGGGCGCCGTGGCTCAGGCTTATAATCCCAGCACTTTGGGAGGCCGAGGCAGATGGATCACGAGGTCAGTAGAGTGAGATCATCCAGGCTAACATGGTGAAACCCCCTCTCTACTAAAAATACAGAAAATTAGTGGGTCGTGGTGGTGGGTGCCTGTAGTGTCAGCTACTAGGCTACCAAAAATACAAAAAAATTAGCTGAGTGTAGTAGTCCCAGCTACTCGGGAGGCAGAGGCAGGAGAATGGCGCGAACCAGCAAGGGTGGAGTTTGCAGTGAGCCGAGATCAGGCCACTGCACTCCAGACTAGGCGAAGGAGCGAGACTCCGTCTGAAAAAAAAAAAAAACCAAAGATTTAAAATAACAAAATGTGAGATAGGAACTTAATATTTTCTTTTCATTTTGTCACAAACAAATAACAAAGAGAAGTATTTCCAAAGTAACTTCAAGAATTCAAAGGCAAATGATCAGTTGAGCCCACATGCACTACTGTAATGCTTTAAAATTTTTTATGTAGAAGTAGTGCCTGTTAATGCAAAGCAGAAAATGAGATTCAAATTCCAAATGAAACGTCACACTTTCTTCACTGTGTAAATGGCTGCTTATAAGGACTGGAGGTTGTACTCACCTTCTGTGGAATCTGGGCCAAGTCTGAAACGAGAGATCAGCCTTCCTTTTCGTAAGATTTTGCACAACTGGCCCCAGAGAAAACACCACGGTGCCATCTTTGGCAGAGATATGGACAAATTCTTTCATTTCCTACAAAGAAAATAATTTCTGCATCATAAAGATGCAATATCATGTGGAATAATATAGTTTACCTATGCTTTAATAAAAATCTGAAAAAGTTTCCATATGTATCATTATATTGTCCCTATATTCTGCCATCTACTTCTAGTCTCTACAAGAAAGTTTGTGTTAGAAACACATGGCTTCAATACATAGTAATTATTTACTAGAAACAGTACACAACCAAATAATTATACAGGACACTTAAGTAATAAATACAAAGCTTTTTAAATATTTGGGAGATAGTCTAAATTCTAAAATCATAATGGTTTGCAAACTCATAAAAATATTCCTTGAGGAGTGATGTTAGTAAAATGATGAAATAATGCCCCCCAAATGAATTCCCACACAAAGAGACAGCTAGTAACTATGTAAATACAAAAAGCCATGCTGAATTCACCAGAGCTAAAAAGAGAAGAAGAAAATCCCAAGACTCATAGACATGGGAAAACTCATGATCTGTAAGACGAATAATTCTTTTGGATTATGACACCCCTTCCACACACCAAGAAGACACCACTGTGATACCCCTTCCACACACCAAGAAAACACCACTGTGAGAGAACTTTACCTGAAGTTACCAAGATCAGAGGAGGAAATTTGAGGGGAATGTTCAGTTTCTTCATGGATCTGTGATTGTTTTTGGGAAGCCCATTTTTGTCGTACCCCAGGAGAGACATTAGGAGTGGCTAGAAGGTTGAATGACCTGGGGTGAATTGGAAACAAGAGTGGGAGTACTAATCACAGTGACAGGCACACAGATCTCAGCAACTGCTTGGTGTTCCTATTACCAGGAATGCCACACTGCAGGGTCTGACCAGTACCATAACACTGCAGGGGCCAAAATACAAAAGAAGGTCTGAATCTTTGGCACGTATTTTTTACAATTCTCAGGTCCTCATACGGAGCTTTACTATGACCTGCAAACAAGTATAACATTTGAGATTAAGTTTCAGTTATTGCTTAAGTCTCTCCAAGACCTACAAATCACTGCAAGTCTGGTTTTAAGTTACAATGTAGAGTTAAAGTTCAGATTATCCGTAAAATTATTGATAAGAAATTCAGTGCACACCTATTTTAAAAATTCAGAAATCACAGCACATATGAATAGAAAGTTGAAAAAAACACATTTTAGAGAATAATCCAGGAAAAAGATGATAAATTTTGCAAAGAAGTGGAAATGTTTTAAAAATAAAAAGAAATCCAATTAAAAAAAGTAAGTGAAGTGAATTGAAACGCTCATTAGAAAACTTAAACAGCAGACTTGGTCAAACAGAGTAAGGAATCAGCAATCCTAAAGGTAAAACATATGTAATTACGTAGTCAGAAGAGCCAAAAAAGAGAAATAATTAAAATTAGTGAAGTAAGCCTACGTAAAGTATCAAATATTATTAAGCAAACTACCTCCGTATAATAGGAGTTCTTGAAGGAGATAAGAAATAAAAAGTTCTAGAGAGCATACTTCAGAAAATAATGATGGAACATTTTGTAAATCTATAGAAAGATGACAGTATCCAGGTATCCTAATCAAATTTAATCCAAAGAGTATTTCCCAAAGGCACATCCTATTTAAATGGTTAAAAGGCAAATACAAAGAAAGAATAGTGATAGCAATATGAGAAAAAGTTTGTACCACATTAAACAATGTCCCAATTAAAGTTTCATCCAATTTCTCGAAATAAAATAAAATAAAATAAATCAGCTCGTGAGCAAGAAGAAAATAAGATATACATTTAAAGTGCTGAAAATAAATCTGCCACGCAAAGATACTGTGCCTACCAAAGCAGTTCTTAAAACTGGAAAGAATGATAAGATTTTCCCACACCAACAAAAGCTAAGGCCTTCATAAACATCAGACCAATCTTATAAGAAATAATAGGAAGGAAAATTTTGTTATTGGAAAGAAAAGGACACTCATATGTAACAAGTACACGTCTGAAGGCATAAAAAGCACTAGTAAAAGCAATTATAGAGACAAATTCAGAATACTCTAATACTATAATTGTGGTATACAGGCTATTTATATCTTTATCATGAAGAAAAAAGACAAAGATATTAAAGAAAGTAGTAACTACAATTGGTTATGAGATGGAAACTTGAAAAGATATAAATTGAGACATCAAAAGTCATTATGTGGAAGACAAAATTATGTCAAAATACAGTTTTGTTTATTTTTCTTTGTGCTGAAAGTTGTCATCATTTTAAAATATCTAACAATAAAATATTCTTGTAAATCTTTCATTAACTGAGAAGCCAAACTTAGACACAATACACAAAAGTGGCATGAAATCAAAACATACTACTAGAGAAAATTTCTTAACCATTAAAGGAAGACACAAAGAGAGATAGAGAGACAGAGAGAGAGAGAGAGAGAGAGAGAGAGAGAGAGAGAGACAAAGAAAGCGAGACAGATTGAGAGAGAAAGGAGATACAAAAAGTAACCCAGAAAAGAATTAACAAAATGGAGGTAGCAAATCTTTATCTATTAATAATATTACAGAATGAAATTGATTGAATGATCCAGGTGAAACACATAGAGTGACTGCATAGATAAATAATTAAAACTCAACTCTATTGTCCCCACAGGAAACTCACTTCCCCTATGAAGGCATACACAGACTGAAAGGAAATAAATAGAAAACTTTGTTTATTGTCATTGTAAACAATAAAAAAATTACAGTAGTAGCTATACTTAGTTAAAATATATATTAAGTTGAGGTTGATAGGAAATTGGTTATTATATAATAATCAAGAGCACACTAGAGCAACAGAATAAAATTGTAAATATATATGGTTGTAACACTGGAACATCCAAATATATAAAGCAAAATTTACAGAGCTGAGGAGAGAGATTTACTGTGATATAATGGTAGAAGACTTCAGCACTTTACTTACAATAATAAAAGTATAATTCAGATAGAAAATCAAAGAAGAAATCTCAGAGTTAAACTGCACTCTAGGTAAGATAAACCTAACATGGACATTTACAGAACATTCCATCGAACATCTGCAGAATATGTAATCTTCTCAACAGCACATGGATCATCTTCTAGAATAGACCATATTTTAGGTCCAAATAGGTCTTCAAATTTTTGTAAATCAAAATTAGGTCAATTTTTTCCACAACGGAATAAAACTAGAAATCAATAAAAGAAGGAATTTGGGAACATGTACAGCTATACAGAAATTAACTGTGCTCATAAACAACCATTGAGTATATAGATAAATTATTTTAAAACATATGAGAAAAATAAAAATGGAAAGACAATATAACAAAACCTAGAAGATATAGAAAAAATAAGCTCTAAAATAACAAATATATACCAATAAATGTCTATGTTGAAAATGCAGAAATATCTTAAATAAGCAACCTATACCACCTCAAGAAATGTGAAAACAGAAACTAAACTAAAAAAATAGTAGATAAGGAATATAACAAAGATTATCATGGATATAGATAAAACAGATTTTTAAAATGTTTGAAAATCAACAAGACAGAAGTTGGTTTATTGAATACATAAAATTGAAAAATCTTCAGCTAGATTAACTACAAAAAGTTATGACTCAAATAAATAAAATGAGAGATGGAAAAGATACATAACAACTGATACACAGAAATACAAAGGATTATAAGATACTGTTAAAAACAAGTTCATGCCAACAAATAAAAAAAATCTAAAGGATATAAAAAAAATTTTTGGACACACACAACCAACCAGTATTGAATTAAAAAGAAATAGAAACATGAACAGGGAAACTATGAGTAACAAGATTGAAGCAGTTATAAGAACTCACATCAAAAATCAAAAACTAAAAACCATGAACTGATGGCTTCAATACTAACTTAAGATGAATTAAAGACTTAAACGTAAAACCTAAAACCACAAAAATCCTAGAAGAAAACCTAGGCAATGCCATTCAGGACGTAGGCATGGGCAAATACTTCATGACTAAAGCACCAAAAGCAATTGCAAAAAAAGCCAGAGTTGACAAATGGGATCTAATTAAACTGAAGAGCTTCTGCACAGCAAAATAAACTATCATCAGACTGAACAGGAAACCTGCAGGCTGGGAGAAAATTTTTGCAATCTATCCATGTGACAAAGGGCTAATACCTAGAATCTCCAAATAACTTAAACAACTTTACAAGACAAAAACAAACAACCCCATCAAAAACTGGGTAAAGGATGTGAACAAACACTTCTCAAAAAAAGACATGTATGCAACCAACAAACATATGAAAAAAAAGATCATCATCATTATCATTACAGAAATGCAAATCAAAACCACAATGAGATACCATCTCACAGTAGTTAGAATTGTAATCATTGAAAAGTCAGGAAACAACTGGTGCTGGAGAGGATGTGGAGGAATAGGAATGCTTTTACATTGTTGGTGGGAGTGTAAATTAGTGCAACCATTGTGGAGGAGAGTGTGGTGATCCCTCAAGGATCTAGAACTAGAAATACCATTTGATCCAGCAATTCCATTACTGGGCATCTACCCAATGGATTATAAATCACACTACTATAAAGACACATGTACAAATATATTTATTGCAGCACTATTCACAATAGCAAGCACTTAGAACCGACCCAAATGCCCCTCATGATAGACTGGATAAAGAAAATGTGGCAATATATCCCATGGAACACTATGCAGCTACAAGAAAGAATGAGTTCGTGCCACTTGTAGGAACATAGACCAAGCTGGAAACCATCATTCTCAGCAAACTAACACAGGAACAGAAAACCAAACACTTCATGTTCTCACTGTTAAGTGCAAGTTGAACAATGAGAACACATGGACACATGGAGGGGTACATAACACACTGGGGCCTGTCGTGGTGGGTGGCAAAGGGAGGGAGAGCATTAAGACAAATACCTAATTCATGTGGGGCTTAAAATCTAGGTGTCTGGTTGATGGGTGCAGCAAAGCATCATGTGACATGTATACCTATGTATCAAACCTGCATGATTGGCACATGTATCCCAGAACTTAGAGTATAATTTAAAAATTAATCCATTTTTTCTCAAATGTTTTTTTCCAAAACATTAAAGTAAATGATTTAAAAATAATTTTTCAAGAGTGTGATTACCTTGATACTAAAACCAGAAAGAAGGAGCCAGAGGCGGAGGTTGGGGGTGGGGAATTTATAGATCAATAATCCCGATGAACATAGATGCAAAAATGCTCAACAACTGCTAGCCAACCAAATCCAAGAGCAGATCAAAGAGATTACACACTATGATGAACTGGGATTTATCCCAGGGATGCAGAGAAGGTTAAGCATATGCAAACCAATAAATGTAATACATTACATCAAGAGAAGTAAAAAAAAAAACATAACATTTTATCAGTAGATGCACAAAAAGCATTTGACAAAATTTGCATTTCTTTATGAAGAAAATGTTAAACTTTCAACAAATAAAATATATTAAAAAACACTTCAAACTTATAAAGGCCATATATGACAAATGCACAGGTAACATCACACTAAAAAAGGAAAGTTGGAAAGCTTTGTCTCTAAGATCTGGAACAAGACAAAGATGCCCATGTTGACTACTCTTATTCAATATAACATTAGAATTTCTAGCCATAGCAATTAGCCAAGAGAAAGAAATGAAGGGCATTCATTGGAAAGGAATGCCTTTCAAATTATCCCTCTCTGCATATGACATGATTTTATACACAGAAAATCCTAAAGACTCCACCAGCTCTTAAAATTGATCAACAAATCCGGTAAAGGCATGTGTTTCTGGATTCCAATATCTAAATGAAAAAAAAAAAAAAAAAAAAAAAAAGAGTGAAAAAAAGAAATCACATTTACAAAGCTACAAAAATGAAATATGTAGGAATAGATTTAGCCATGAAGATATAAGATCTTTACAATAAAAATGATAAAACATTGTTGAAAGAAATTGAAGAAAACACATCTGTACCTACAAAATCTTGAATTCCTCAAGTCATCCATGAGGATTGGAATTAAGTTCTTCCAAATTCCTGTTAATGTTGATATGCTGCCCTGCTCCTATGAATTGCTAATGTTTTAGTTTCTAATATGGTAAATTATTTACAGAAGGTTTACAATTTACTCTGTTTTATTAATCACAGAAATCACAATCTAAGACAACAATAGCATTACAAAATGATTTCTTAAATGATAAAACTTGAAAGTAAATTTACACCTTTATTAGGAGGCTGCAGAATAGATGTAATGCTGGTGGATGTGAAAACAACATTAATATCTTTGTACATTTTCTTCAGAACTTTTGGGTGTCCATGTGCATTGTCATTAAACAGTAATATTTTGAAATAAATTTTATTTTCTAAGGAGTAGATCTCAACAATCAGCTTAAACTATTCAGTGAGTCATGCTTTAAACAGATGTACTGTCATCTTGGCATTGTTTGTCTGTTTAAAGTACACAGGCAAAGCAGATTCTCAGATTCTCAATGCATAAATCTCAAAGACTCTAGTACTTTCAAAATAATAAATGAACATTGTCTTCAACTTAAAAGTCACTAGCTGAATTAGCCACTAACAAAAGAGTCAGCCAGTCTTTTAATGCTTTAAATCAGGAATTGACTTCCCTTCTTCAGCTACTAATGTCTCAGATGACATATTTTTTCAATAAAAGTCTGCTTTGTCAACATTCAAATTCTGTTGTTTAGTGTAATCACCATCATCAATGGTCTTAGCTAGGTTGTCTAGATTGTTTTCTGCAACTTCTACATTGGCACTTACTACTTTACTTTGTACTTCTTTGTTATAATGATAGATTTTTTTTTTTCCACAGCCTCATGAGCCAATGTCTGCTAGCTTTCCAAAGATTTCTCGGTGGCTCCCTCACCTATTTCAGCCTTCATAGATTAAAAAGAGGTAGGGTCTTGCACTGGATTAGGGTTAGACTTAAGTTATGATTGTGGCTGGTTTGATATATCCAGACTAAAACATCTTCACATCAATGATAATGGGCTTTTAATTTTTTTACCATTTGGACATTCACTGGAGTATCACTTCTAATATCCTTCATGAATTTTGTTTTATCTTTTTGTTTGTTTTTTTTATTCACAACTTGGCTGTTTGATGCAAAAGGCCTAGCTTTAAGTCTTTCTAAGCTTTTAACATGCATTCCTCATGTTTCTTAATTATTTCTGGCTTTTGATTTAAAGTGAAAGATGTGGTACTCTCCCTTCTACTTAGAGACCTTTGTAAGTTTATTAACTGGCTTACTTTCAATGTAGCTGTGTCTTAGGAAATAGGCCTGATGGGTGGGAGAGAGACTAGGAAACAACTGATGTGTTGGGCACTCAGTAGACACCCATTTATTAAGTTGGACATCTTATATGGGCATAATTTATAATGCCCCAAACCAATTACAATAGTAATATGAACAATCACCAATCACAGATTACCATGACAGACATAATAATAGCGAAAAAGCTTGAACATTTGTGAAAATAAGCAAAATGGGTCACAGAGATATAAATTAGTTACTTACAGTTTGAAAAATGATGTCAATAGACGTGCATGATTTGCAATTGCCACAAACATTCAATTTGTAAAAAAAAAAAAAAAAGAAAAAGAAAAAAGAAAACAAACAAAAAGAAACTAATTATGTGCTAACCATAATAAAACAAAGTACAATAAAATAAGGTATGCTTATACTCTGAAGAATATTATGATGTGTAATATAAATGGCACAATATGATCAGAAACCAGGAGAAAACCATTAGCCATCTATGGAGCAAACAGAAAAAACTGGAGTGACAGATCACATATATGGTGAGATGAAAGCTTTCGTAGGCTCTAGACAGAGAGTAGCTAAAGGAAACAAATCACAGAATGAGAGAAAGTCCTGATATTTGGAAATTAACCCCACAAGTATGAATTTTAGAGTAAATCATATAGCAGAGATTATAAAAGAAAAATTTTGGTTGAAATTGGAGGCCTTGTGTAGTTTTATGTGATGTATATGGGTTTCTATTTTAATTTACAGGCAAAATAATTTAATCTAGTATTAAGGAAAACCAGTCAAAAGGTCATTGCTGTTTTTGTTTTGTTTTGCTTATTTCGCAAGCCAGTCTGGCAGCTAAACAAAGATTGTCAAGTAAACAGAGGAGTATAAATGTAGGGAAAATAATTAAAAGTATATATTAGGAAACGAAGTAAGAGACTATAGGGCTGTGGCTTGCACTGATGATAATAAATGTGAGGAATATAATTTGAATTTGTGATTACTGACTGACTACATCTGAGGCCGAAAGTATTGTATCCACAAAGACACAGGTATGGTTTCTACCTGAATGGTGAAAACATTGACAATGCCTTTAGGTAAAATATATACAAAAAAGTGAATGCTATGTTTGGGAAAAATATGATCTTTCTGCAACTGGTTTTTCCTCAGTGATTAATTTAGTAATAATACTTCTCTATGTAAGTAATTATAAATTCCTAGGATACTCATTGTTGGGTAAAGTGATAGAGTTTCATAATGTGAATTAAATAATAATTTATCTACTCAACTATCTATGCTTCTGTTTTTTGTTTTATGTTACACATTTAATGCACAATTTACAGCACTTACATAATCCACTCTTGAATGGTATATAGAGAATAAAAGAGAGTGTGATATAGTTCCTGTGCTCAAGTAGCTCACATGTTTATATTTAAAGAATTTGAATGGCATTTATTTCTATATTAAAGAAAGGGCTCCAATCAGAGGGTTAAGATGGCTGAATAGGAACAGCTCCAGCCTCCAGCTCCCAGCGTGAGTGACACAGAAGATGGGTGATTTCTGCATTTTCAACTGAGATACTGGGTTCATCTTGCAGGGGCGTGTTGGATAGTCAGTCCTGGTCAGTGGGTGCAGACCAACCAGCAAGAGCTAAAGCAGGGCGAGACATCCCCTCACCTGGTAAGTGCAAGGGGGAAGGGAATTCCTTTTCCTAGCCAAGGGAAACTGAGACACACAGCAACTGGAAAATCAGGCAACTCCCACCCTAATATTTCACTTTATCAAGGGTTTTAGCAAATGGAACACCAGGAGATTATATCCCACTCCTGGCCCAGATGGTCACGTGCCCAAGGAGCCTCCCTCATTGCTAGAACAGCAGTCTGAGATCTAACTGCAAAGTGGCAGTGAGGCTGGGGGAGGGGCGCCCACCATTGCTGAGGTTTAAGTAGGTAAATAAAGCCACTGGGAGCTCGAACTGGGTGAAGCCCACCGCAGCTCAAGGAGGCGTGCCTGCCTCTGTAGACATCACCTCTGGGGACAGGGCATAGTTAAACCAAAAGCAGCAGAAACCTCTGCAGATGTAAATATCCCTGTCTGACAGCTTTGAAGAGAGCAGTGGTTCTCTCAGCATGGAGGCTGAGATCTGAGAATGGACAGACTAACTGCTCAAGTGGGTCCCTGACCCCTGAGTAACCTAACTGTGAGACATCCCCAACTAGGTGCAGACTGACACCTCACACCTCACATGGCTGGATACACCTCTGAGATGAAGCTTCCAGAGCAGGAATCAGACAGTAACACTTGATGTTCAACAATATTCTCTCTTCTGCAGCCTCTGCTGCTAATACCCAGGGAAAGAGGGTCTGGAGTGGACCTCAAGCAAACTCCAACAGACCTGCAGCTGAGGGTCCTGATTGATAGAAACATAATCAACAAACAGAAAGGACAACCACTGCAAAACCCCATCAGTGCATCACCATCATCAAAGATCAAAAGCAGGTAAAACCAAAAATATGGGGAAAAAGCAGTGTAGAAAAGCTAGAAATTCAAAAAATCAGAGTGCATCTCTGATTGCAATAAAGAAAAAAAAAAGGTTAAGGGCAGACAGAGAGAAAGGTTGGATTGCCCACAAAGGGAAGCCCATCAGACTAACAGCACATCTCTCAACAGAAACTCTCCAAGCCAGAAGAGAGTGGGGGTCAATATTCAACATTCTTCAAGAAAAGAATTTTCAACCTAGAATTTCATATCCAGCCAAACTACGTTTCAGAAGTGAAGGAGAAATAAAATCCTTTACAGACAAGAAAATGCTCAGAGACTTTGTCACCACCAGTCCTGTTCTACAAGAGATTCTGAAGGAAACACTAAACATGGAAAGGAATAACTGGTATCAGCCATTGCAAAAACATGGCAAAATGTAAAGACCATCAATGCTAGGAAGAAATTCCATCAACTAATGAGCAAAATAACCAGCTAATATTATAATGACAGCATCAAGTTCAAACATAACAATATTAACCTTAAATGTAAATGGACTAAATGGTCCAATTTAAAAACACAGACTGGTAAATTGGATAAAGAGTCAAGAACCGTCAGCTGGTAAGTGCTGATGAATTGATGGGTGCAGCACACCTACATGGCACATGTATACATATGTAACAAACCTGCACGTTGTGCACAAGTACCCTAGAACTTAAAGCATATTAAAAAATATATAATAAAGAAAGGGCTCCATTAGAGATAGTCTATGGTGAGTGTGTAGAGAAGTATGTTTAGTACAGAAAGTCAAATGCATTTGATTTGTTTCAGATGAAGCTGTGCTTCAGCTGAGACTTTTCTATAGGTGCTTAGAAAGTCAAAGGAATGTTACTTAAAACTCCAATCAACTTTAATAGCCTCATTTTGCTAAGAAGAGAACCACAAGCAAATTTGGAAGTGTAGTCGTTGAAAGATTTTTTTTTTTTTTTTTTTTTTTTTGAGATGGAGTCTTGCTTTGTTGCCCAGGCCGATGTGCAGTGGTGTGATCTCAGCTCACTGCAGCCTCTGCCTCCTTGGTTCAAGCAATTCTGTGCCTCAGTTACCTGAGTAGCTGGGATTACAGGCATGTGCTACCATGCCCGAGTAATTTTTGTATTTTTAGTAGGGACGAGGTTTTACCACGTTGTCCACCCTGGTCCCAAACTACTCACCTCAGGTGATCCAACCTTCTCATCATCCTATAGTGCTAGGATTACAGGTGTGAGCCACCACACCTGGCTGACAGAATTTTTGAGAGAGGCAGAAAGGATCAGATATTTCATATTTCCCAATATTTTTTGTTTTACTGTTAATGTTGTTGTGCTTTGATACAAAAAATGTCTCAGAGACTCAAGGTCATTTATATAGCAGAACCTATTTGAGAGGAAGGATTAGAGTCAACAGTTGGAGAATGCTTTGCTTTGCATAATTAGGCAAGGTGACAACAGATTTTCTGGTAGTAATTGATAGAGTGAATGGCACTTCACGGCGAAAAAATGCAAAAAAAAAAAAAGATGCTGAGATTAATGAATATCACACAATAAAGTTAAATATTTTAAATTATTTGACAATAAATATTACTACTATGCTATATACAAAATTCAGATTTGCTAGGATTACAGTATGACTGTATCACTTCTGTAAAAAACACATATTGGATTAAAAACCTTAATAACACCAAAAGCTAAAGTCAGGTTTTAAGATTATGTTCACATTGTGTATGCCAAATAAAAGTAAATTTTGCTTATGTGAGAAAGTTGACCCTATCCAGAGAGGCCAAGCAGATATTCATATGATTTGGTGACTACAATGATTTTAGAATATAATCACCAATTTCTAGAAAATATGGTGGTTTACAAAAATTAAGAATGAATGCAAAGTTAAAGGAAGACTGAAGCTAGGTAAAATTCAGGTATAAAGATATACTTCAGAGGATAATAAGTAAATGTAGTAAACCAAGAAAGACCAGTCACAATATGCTATATTGTGAAAAATGAATATGACTATATTTTTAAAGTCTGAGAGATTTAATAGTGTTTGTCTTTTTGGATCAGCTCCTCCATGTGCTTTAATTAATTAAGAATCAACTTGTATTACTATCATCCTTGCTAGAGCTTCCAGCCCAGCAGTCTCACTTCTGTTTGAACACAGCAGAAGAATGCAGCTTCCTGTTGTCCCAGGAAACAGCCAGATGGCATGGCACACAACCTCACCCATTCTGCTGCTGTTAGCCAGATGGGCAATGCTTGCTAGAGCTTCCAGCCAAGTGGCCTCCTTTTTGTGTGAACTCAGCTGGAGGGCTCAGCTTCCCATTGTCCCAGGAAACACCTGAATAGCAGAGGATGTTCCACCTGAACCTGTCACTGGTAACCAGACAGGTAATACCTGACAGAGCTTTCAGCTCAGTAATCTTGCTTTGTGTGAGTTCAGGTAAAGTATGCAACCTCCTGTTACCCCAGGAAACACTCATATGGCAGGATGTGTGACATTCCACCCACCACTGCCACTTGTCACTAGGCGGTGCAGACTCCTATTGCCCTGGTAACACACCGACAGCGTGGCAAATAACTTCACTTGTCCCCACCTTCCATAGCCAGATGGACCACATCTGCAAAAGATTCCAACCCACCTACCATTCCCACTTTCATCTGAACTTCAGGAAGCACAAAGACAGCAGATTAGGGCTGACAGACCAAAGGTATGGTTTTGTGTGCCACCTGTTACCCCTTCCTGAGGAGGATAGATGGTCAGAACATTTAACAAAAGACACACAGGCATGGAGAAAGTGATCAGAAGGGACTCCTCTAAGACCTAGGAGTGGACTAGAATCAAAGATAGTCAACTGAATTCATCTTATTTCATAATTAAATCCCTAAGAGCATCAAGAAAGGAGAAAGAAAAAACAAGTTCTGAAATTGAGGCAGTAATTAATAGCCTAAGAACCAAAAAAAAATCCAGAACCAGATGGATTCGCAGCTGAATTCTACCAGAGGTACAAAGAGTAGATGGTACCATTCCTTCTGAAACTATTCCAAATGTAGAAAAAGAAGGAATCCTCGCTAACTCATTTTATGAGGCTAGCATCATCTTGATACCAAAACCTGGCAGAACCACAACAAAAAAAGGAAATTTCGGGTGAATATCCCTGATGAAGATTGATGTGAAAATCCTAAATAAAACACTGGCAACACAAATCCAGCAGCACATCAAAAAGCTTATCCACCACCAGCAAATCGGCTTCATACTTGGGATGCAAGGCTAGTTCAACATACGAAAATCAAAAAACGTAATCCCTGACATAAATAGAACCAATGGAATAAAAAATGATTATCTCAGTAAATGCAGAAAAGGCTACTGACAAAATTAAATACCAGTTCATGCTAACAACTCTCAATAAACTAGGTATTGATGGAACATATCTCAAAGTAATAAGAACTACTTATGACAAACCCACAGCCCATATCATATTTAATGGGCAAAAACTGGGAGCATTCCCTTTGAACATCGGTGAAAGAGAAGGATGCCTTCTCTCACTACTTCTGTTCAAAACAGTATTGGAAGTCTGGACAGGGAAATCAGGCAAGATAAAGAAATAAATGTTATTGAAATAGAAAAAGAGGAAGTCAAATTGTCTCTGCAGATGACATGATTATATGTTTAGAAAATCCCCCTGTCTCAGCCCCAAATCTGCTTCAGCTGATAATCACCTTCTGCAAAGTCTCAGGATAAAAGTCAATGTGCAAAAATCACAAGCATTCCTATACACTGATAATAATAATAATTTAAAAACCAGAGACCCAAATCATGAGTGAACTGCCATTCACAATTGATACAAAGAGAATAAAATATCTATGAATACAACTTACGAGGGATGTGAACGACCTCTTCAAGGAGAACTACAAACCACTGCTTAAGAAAATAAGACAGGACACAAATAAATGGAAAAGCTTTCCATGCTCATGGATAGGAAGAGTCAGTATCATGAAAATGGCCATACTGCCCGAAGTAATTTATAAATTCAATGCTATTGACATCAAACTATCATTGACTTTCTTCCCAGAATTGGAAAAAAGAAAAACTACTTTAAACTTCATATAGAACCAAAAAAGAGCCTGCAGAACCAAGACAAACCTAAGCAAAAGGAACAAAGCTGGAGGCATCATGGTACCTGACTTCAAACCATATTACAATTATACAGTATCCAAAACAGTGTGGTAGTGGTACCAAAACAGATATATAGACCAATGGAACAGAACAGAGGCCTCATAAATAACACCACAGATATACAACCATCTGATCTTTGACAAACCTGACAAAAACAAGCAATGGGAAAACGTTCCCTATTTCATAAATGGTGCTGGGAAAACTGGCTAGCCATACGCAGAAAACTGAAACTGGAACCCTTCTGTACATCTTATACAAAATTAACTCAAGATGGACTACAGACTTAAATGTAAGACCTAAAATCATAAAAATCCTAGAAGAAAACCTAGACAATACTATTTAGGACATAGGCATGGGAAAGACTTCATGACTAAAACACCAAAAGCAATGGCAACGAAAGCCAAAATAGACAAATGGGATCTAATTAAACTAAAGAGCTTGTGCATAGCAAAAGAAACTATCATCAGAGTGAACAGGCAACCTACAGAATGAGAACAATTTTTGTAATCTATCCTCCTGACAAAGGGCTAATATTCAGAATCTACAAAGAACTTAAACAAATTTACCAGGAAAAAAAAACCCAAACAACCCTATCAAAAAGTGGGTGAAGGATATGAACAGACACTTCTCAAAAGAAAACATGTATACAGCCAACAAAAATATGAAACAAAGCTCATTATCACTTGTCATTAGAGAAATGCAATTCAAACCACAATGAAATACCATCTCACGCCAGTTATAACGGTGATCTCTAAAAAGTCATGAAACAACTGATGCTGGAGAGGATGTGGAGAAATAAGAATGCTTTTACACTGTTGGTGGGAGTGTAAATTTGTTCAACCTTTGTGGAAGACAGTGTGGTGATTGCTCAAGGATCTAAAACTAGAAATACCATTTGACCCAGCAATCCCATTACTGAGCATATACCCAAAGGATTGTACATCATTCTGTAAGATACATTCATACATATATTTATTGTGGCACTGTTCACAAGTAGAAAGACTTGGAACAAACCCGAATTCCATCAGTGATAGACTGGATTAAGAAAATGTTGCACATATATACTACAGAATACTATGCACACATAAAAAGGATGAGTACAGGTCCTTTGCAGGGACATGGATGAAGCTGGAAACCATCATTCTCAGCAAACTATCACAAGAATAGAAAACTTAACACTGCATGTTCTCACTCATAAGTGAGAGTTGAACAATGAAAACACATGGACACAGGGAGGGGAACATCACAAAATGGGGCCTGTCATGAGGTGGAGGGCTAGGGGAAGAATAGCATTAGCAGAAATACCTAATATAGGTGACAGGTTGATGGGTGCAGCAAACAACCATGGCACATGTATACCTATGTAGCAATCCTGCACGTTTTGCACATGTATCCCAGAACTTAAAGTATAAAACATAATACAATAAAGAAATATCCTTGCAGTTGTTTATCACTTTATAACAAACTACCCTCAATTGTTAGTATTTTGAAAAACAGCAAGCATTTTATTACAACTCCCATAGCATGAGTGTTGGGTAGCCTCAGTCAGGTGGTTCATACACAGTGTTTCTCAGGCCATTACTTTCATATGGTGGCTGGGGATGTAATCATCTGAAGGTCATTCATTCACATACTTGGTGGTTGATGTCAAAAGACTCAAATTCCTGTGAGAATGAATAATCATGACTTCTTAGTCTCCTCTTTGCATCTCTCCTTGAAATTGTCCTTTATCATCAGGACTTTGTGTGTGACATTGGACTCCAACGTGTATACAGGAAGAAAAAGAGAAAGAGGGAGAAGGAGAAAGAAAGAGAGAAAAAGGTATAAGTAGAAGACAGAGACAGACAGACAGAAAGAAAGACAGAGATAATGTACTGCCTTTTCTGACATAGTCTTCAAAATTATGCTGTCACTTTCACTATAATTTATTTGCAGAGCAAGCCAGAAGGCTTGCCACGTTTCAAGGGGAGGGACCATGGTTTAATAAGAATGTCAAAGTATTTGCAGTGATGTCTCAAAATTCCACAAATTTAAGCTATTGATTTGGTCAACAGAAGACTCTAAGCAACTATGAAATTCATTACATATGGACATTAGAAACACAAAAAATCCTAAAAATTGTGTGAATTTATATTTTTACAACTACTGAATCATTCATTAAGCATTTTAAAATATTTACTCATAGACTTTTATATATGAAATAGATGTCCTAAAAACTAGACTAAAATAAATTAAATGACATAGTATACTGAGGTGATCATAAGTGACTCAACTTTTTCCAACTTATTCTGCTCCAGATACATACACATGCATTAAAAGATGATGTTAAAAAACATATATAGCCTAGTATAAAATGAAGGAAGAACGTCCACCAATTGTTAAAATTGGAGGGAATTCTGTGAATAGATGCTTGTGAAAACTATGAAAAAGTGACTTTTGGGAGGAAACCAAATGAGACATAGTACCTTGAAGTAAGGAACAAAAATTTACAGAGTGTAGTGACGTTCGTTAAAAAATAAAATAAAATATGTGTGTAACTGGAGGTCTCCCTAGACTGCAGCAGAGGCAATTTTAAATATTGTGAAGGGTTTCTCTTACAATAGAGAATATGAAGGATGTTGCAGAAATCAACACATGTTGAAGATTTCCTCAAGAAAACCGTTTGAGGAAATAACCAGTGATATGCAGTTGGAAGATTTTCACCCAACGATTGTAGATAGAGGACACAATCAGAATGAGGCTTTGATTTTTAATATATATATGTAAAGATAAGGTGTTATTCCATCGTCCAGGCTGAATGAAATGCAGTGGTGTGTTCAGGGCTCACTGCAGCCTCAACCTATCAAGCTCAAGTGACTCTCTCACTCTGCTGTCCAGCCTGGAGTGCAGCGGTGTGATCACAGCTCACTTCAGCCTCAACCTCTGAAACTCAAATGATGCTTTCACGTCAGTCCCCCAAGTGGCTGGGACCACAGGTGCATGAGACCACATCCAACTAGTATTTTATTTTTTTGTAGTGATGAGATCTCATTAGGTTATCCAGGCTGATCTCAAACTCCTGGGGTCAATCCTCCCATTTCAACATCCCAAAGTGTTGGGATTACAGATGTGAACCAACATGCCTGGACAAAATGAGATTTTTAAATAAGCACGATTCAAATGTTCAGAGATGCAAGCATCACTAATATAAAACAAGAATGGGATGAGGTGTGAAGGATGAATTTAAAAAATCAGATATTTCTGAAATCAGACATGGGCTCCCCAATTATATATGAAATGATGGTTGATTACACAAAATAAAATGAAACTAAATGCTTGACTGACAGAGCCCCCAAGAGGCGTCACCTAATGCTCTAGAAATTGTCAGTAAAAAGATTAAAACCTAAAAGCATTGCTTGTTTACACCTTACATTAGAAATTTCCTGATTACCTGTTTTTTTCCAAAGCTCTCTTGTTTCTAGTTGTTTTCTTGGTCTTAACTACTCATTATATGCTTTGTTCAAACATTTATAACCTGATTCAATGTGTTTGTCTCAAGTTGTATTTCATTCTGTCTTAACTCTTGCAACCTGCATGTCCTCATTATGACAGATTAATCCAACAGCAAAGTTCACTGTATCTGACTGAGGATTATTCATTAATTTTTACTTGTTTATCTGACCTTTATCAGTCTTGTTTTAGACAATCACCCTCTGAGCCACTGTCATGATGAGTCAGGATTCTAGATCTCTTATGAAGAACAAATTCATCCTTAAATAAAGTCTCTATACCAAAGACAAATCTATAGAAAAATGTTACTTGACAAAATCAATGCAGTACATGAATGAAATTCTCACTAGATCATAAACTCAAAAAGTCATTAATCAGACTAATAATTAGGAACTTGCAATGAAATCAATGAGACATCTGGATATGTTTTGAATTGGTGATGGTTAATATCCATTATAGGTAAAGCACCAAATACCTGGCTACACCAGTGTTGATTTGTTGGGAGTATGAATAGAGTGGCGAGAGGCTAAGGGTATGCATCGGTCCAGCACGACAAAACTTCCTCTAACCAAGTCTGAGCTAGCTACTACTGAAATAAAAAATCCAACCTGCTAGTACGTCAATTCTTATTATACATTTGGACATTAGGGAAGTGACCACCACGGGGGTGGTGAACCCAGTGGGCCAACTCTAAATCATCTTTTTCAGAACCTCTACATGCCCCCACTTTCAAAAATGTTATTTTAAAAAGAAAGCCATGCCTCCTACTCAACCAAATTTTTCCAAGATTCAATGTCAGAAGGAACACAACTTTCAGAATGATAGCGAATGAAAAATTTGAAAATTTATGCTTTACAAGTTTTCAATTTATTGTCCCCTGGGTGCTAATATAACTTTATGATCCTGAATCAGAATCCTGTAAACATTCCTCCTTTGCCAGCTAGTTGAATGTTAAGCTTAATCAATAGAGAACACTGGAGCGGTTGTGAGGTGTTAGATGCTGGAAGACAGATCCTGTCTAAGACCCTACTCTTTACTGTTATTCAGTAATTTTTACAATTATTATTGGGTTTTAAGAATTTGTATGTTAAAGAATATATTTAAGACTATTAAAGAATATACTTAAAGAATATAAGAAGGAAACTTCTAATTAGCACATTTGTTTTAGCTTTTAAGAAACATTGCATTCTGCATAGATATTAATTCAGAAAACTACATAAATCGTTTGTCTTTGACATAGATAGAATCAGCTTCATATATTACTTGCAACATTAAAATCACAATTATTTTATTTTATTCATATTCCAGTCTTTAAGCAACATATTCAAAATTTTATAGAAAAAGATGATCACGAGGATGAAGAATGTTATTTCAATTCAATGATTCCTGGTGACTAGAGTTGCTGTGTTTAAATTTTGTTAACTCCTGAGATATTTAAAAGCTTTTAGAATCAATCTCAAAGAAATAGACACATGAGCAATATTGAAATTTTTGGAATTTCATATACTATGTGATTTTATGACTCTATCAGGTAAACCTTCATATTCACATACATTCCTAACTATATGTGTACATAGTATTTTATGTGAAAAGATGTCTCAATATGAAAACAAATGAAAGTATTCTTTGATAACTCATGAATAGACATAGATTTCTGTATCTGGCTATATGGTCTATGAATTAGAAAGAAGATCTATTTTGGCAAGGTCCTTGATGCATTTTCAGAAGTTGTTTCATTAAAAAATATAAGTAGACTAAAATTTAGTTTGTGTACTACACGTTGAGTTACATTATTTCCCCAGGCAAATATTTATCTATAAGGTTTCCTCTTTTATAAAGAAGACATTTCTATAATAGCACTAATACATTACACGTTTTTTCTTGTATTTTGCTGTTTTTTTTTTTCTAGTGGCATGACGATATATTCAAAGTTTAGTAAAGTAAAATACTCAGTGTTTACTTCTCTTCTAGAGTTCATTTTATTACCAAATATTGCTACAACATTTTCTCCTAGAGAAGAGTACTATAAAAATCTATTTCATGTGTCAGAAATAATCATTATGCCTTTTTTTCTTTCAACTGTTTTAGACACAACTCTTGTCAGACAGAAGAACTGCTCTTAAGTTAGTTCCCTTCTTCTCTGTTGTTTTGCAAACGTTGTTCTCAGTCCAAAGGCTGTAATGAGCAATATTTGAATGTAGGTATTGGAGACCTTTTTTCATTTACTACGTTTTCTCTAGCATAGACTTTAAAAATTGTTGCACGTGATATTTGGCTCTTTATTCCACCTACAATTTAGTTTTTAATATGTTATGAGAAGAGAATAAGTAAAATAATTATATACATTTCTGGTTTGTATATCCTCAGTATTTCAGGCATTAAAGTAGTTGTAAATATCATACTTGACAAGGTGAGGGCAAGAAATGTGAGATCTTATTGCAGGAGAGAAATCATGTAACATTATAATCTAGAGGGACTGGACTAAACTTGCTGGACCATATCTATAATTTCTAACTAAAGGGAACTAGCCTCTCCTTTTCTTTTGTGTATTACTATCCAATTTCAAATTGTCATTACTAAAGCAAAAATAGTAACTCAAGCATATTCAAGGTCTCATATGGAAAATATCCTTAGTCTTTCTAACCAAAGATTTTACCTGGTTGCATAGTTTTACAGAGGAAGCCAGTTATGACCATCTAGAGTTTTGAAATATAGAAAATTTTCATGAGAAAATATTTTGTATTTAATGAACGATATTAATTGGAAACACCCATTTAACACAAGAACTTGCCTAAACAGCATGCTGAGAGAGTTGGCCAAGTTTAGTCCAGCTTATATGTGTGCTATGTCATGGATTTGTCCTGGAAGGTGACCCTGGCCTTGATGCTGAGGCTTTGCTTAGTAAAATGTGATCCTGTCAAACTGCAAAATCACCCTGTCTAACTCAGTTTGTCTAATTATCAATCATTTTAAACTTAATTTTTATGTAATTTTCTATTTCCATATAGCCAACTACTCTCTTTTTGGTTCCCTTATTTTTATTTCCCCATACTCCCATTTTATTCATAAACAGATTTTCTTTAAAAGTCTCAGTTAACCTTTGTCTTAGATGGAGTTGAACTCAGTTCATACTGCAGTCTCTAAAACCTACTTCAGTAGTCAAAATAAAATTTGCCTTGCAATTTTTAACAAGGATCTTGCTCAATTTTTCTTTTTTTGAAAGGCACATATATTGCATATAATTGTATTTTTTTATACAGAAGAGGGTTCTTTACCTATGTAACAAACATGCATATCCTGCACATGTACTTCTGAACTTGAAATAAAAGTTGAAATAAAACAATAAAAATACAATATATAAATATATTTATTATATATAATAAAAATGTATAATATATAAAATATATGAATTTATTATACATTCTATAAATATATAATAAAATAAGAGATTTCTTAAAATGCTAAATATAGTTAGTTTTTCTGGCCTTCTCAAGTAAACAGACTGAGTTTCTAGTGAATCTCATTTTATTTTCACTTTAAAAATATACATAGATAAGCATTAAAATTGAATTATTACAGGTTTTCTGAAATTAAAATTGTACATTGCTTAATGTTTAACAACGATTAAAAATTTCAAACAAATCAAGAAGGCACAGGTCTTGTAAAATGTAGTAAAGAATTTAGTCCATACCTTGATACATAGTGGTGGCATTAAATGGCATGATTTTCTGCATCATTCCTGCCTGTCTTAGATCTCGAACAGATCTACTCTCTTTTCTTTCTTTCTTGCCTTAACAAACAGTTGGTAATCAAGCAACGTAATATGACAAAGAGAGTAACAATTGCCATGCAGGCCAGCACATCCATAGAGCAGTACTGCAAGCAGGTGAGGTTGTGGGTAGGTGGCAGCAGGTACTTGGCTCCATTGTGGTGCATGATAAACTCAATCCTGGAGAGTTTTTGGTCCAAGGGCTTCAGAGACTGATCATAATAAATGATTGATAACTACATCACGTTCTTTTTACAGCTACTGGAAAATCAAATAGACATCAACTTATATAACAAACCAGAAAACATAAATATGTGAAATTTTTGTGTAGATGTTAAAAATGAGTGCCACATAAAAGTGGATGAAAAATAAAATATTTTATTTCATGGTGGTTATAGAGATTTTGGTTTATGGACTAGAATTTATTTCATGCATAAGATTTCAAGATGAAATGAGATAATTTAAGAGAGCACAATTATTTGTAACCTATAAATTGAAAACAGGTACATTCAAAGGGTTAAAAAAAATCATTTGAGAGCACAGAAATTGAATTATCTAGTTAAAAAATTTTAATGGACCTGAAGTACAAGTTTCAAAATAATATCAAAGTCTAGAGATATCAGAAAAATCTGACGAGGTCAGGTTCATGTCAGGGCAAAGCTCGTAAGAAGTTGGCACTGACCAAGAGTTGGTATTAACATTACATCAGTGGATTCATGGTTAAAAGTTTGAAAGTGGATGGTCTTAATTTGAATCCTAACCTGCTATCTACTGGTCCTTTTTTAAAAAAATGTTATCTGTTCCAAGTTTTTTTTATTGTTAAATTGAATGAATAAGAATTGTATCTTTCTTGCCTGATTATCGTGAGTCGTCATTTAATGATTCTCAGAATACTTGGTAGAATTATTCTCATCATAAAGTGATTGTCAATAAATGTTCACTCTTATTACTCTTTTTCTTGTATTGGGATTTTAGAGTCTAAGTGGCTTTCAATATTTTACTTTGAGGCTCTGTAGTTCCATTTATTTCTAGTGTTGAAATAATTATGGACTAATAGACAAAGAGTAAGGATGCACGTAAGTATATTGCTTACCAAGTCAAAACCAAAAGTGCTAAAGCATGGCACTGTAGCAACAGCAATGGAGGTAACTTCTCTCCTTGTTATTTAAAAAAATACAGTGGGGAACTGTGTTTTTCAGAAGAGGGCACTAATTCTGATACATTTTTTTCATACAATTGGGTTATATAATACAAAGAACCAATACAATGTGTGTCACACACATTCAGTATGTATCAACTAATTAAACATTATCTTCATTTTTCAATACCAGTGCTATGTTTATTAAAACTTAATGCTATGACTAATATAATAGTAATAGCATAACTGAAATTAATGTGGTGAAATAATTTTTAAATCACATATTTCTGGTTTCATACATTTTGGCTGTTAAACAGAAATATTCCAACTTATCTCTTTCAAGTCAACTATTTTTTGATTTTATATTTCTTCCAAATATAAGCAAATCAACCACCACTGTAAGAACAAAGAAATGGCTACATTTATACTAATATCTCCTTTTTTCAATCATTTTTAAAAGGCAAATTTGAAAGCTCTACTTGTTTACAAATTATCAGTGATGGGATCAAAAGGTAGTATAAAAATCTGTAAAACATTAAATATAATGGGAATTACAGATTGATTACGTCATGCTGATTTCTGAAAATAAATCATCTTAGGAAAACGTTAAAAACAAAAGAAATGAATAACTAATATGAGATCATGAATATATTTATTTACTTTATTATGGTAACTTTTTAAATATGTATTACAATTCCATAATATCATTTTGTATACCTTCAATATGCATAAAAATATTTTAAAATGAGCATTTGATGAGTTCTCATGCTGGAAGACAACATAAGTGTGCTGAAAATTAGTCAGTACTGTAATAGTATTTATGGCTTTCTGCTTCAACTTTGTCCTCAATCTTCCTTATAATCCTTCTGTTATCATCTTTAGCAATTCCTCTTCTTTCGCTTTTTGGCTATTTTGGAACTTATGCACTATCCTAAAACCTCTGACAAATGTTTTCACTAAATCAAACAAACAAACAAAATATTGTGATACAATGATGTATTGATCATGGCCTTTAGGTATTGCAAAAACTACATGTACTCAGCACTGTGTTCATGTTCAAAGTCACTGCTGCACCCTTGGCCTTCATGTGAGAAAGTATGAATACATGCTATGAGCTTAAAAAATTTACATTTGTGTAGGGTCATTAATGACTGCTTTTAATGCATCAAGCGAATCTGTAATTTGTATTGTTTTTGAGTCCAATCTAACAGCTTCCCCCTTAGCCTTCATGTGAGCAAAGTTATCAGGTTGATCTACAATAAAGTCCCACCATAGGGATTCCGTGGTAGATTCTCTCATACATTCCATTGGATCCATCATGAGTCATAAATGCTTTAGTTTGTGGATGACCTAAGAGTAGATGATTTTTTGAAAAAGTATACATTATAAGTCTTAGAACTAAAATGAGCAACGCACAATATGAGTCAACGAAACAGGCAGTGTTCTCTAGATCACAAATTATTATAACAGTAAAAACTGTGTTAAAATCGGTTTCAGATCACAAAGGAAGAAGCACCAAGTCCTCTGGGGCAGTAAGTGAAGGCTACACATTAAGACATGGTATGGGACTTGAGACTTGAAGAATTAATACAAGATTGTCACACGGACAAATAGAGAACACTGTGGATAAAGATAATGGTGTATCACCCATTTCTCATTACCACCCTCCCCCACAAAAGAAGCAGCATGCATGCCAGAACTTGTTCTCTTAGAGAAATGATGAAGTCACTGAGTATGATAGGGCACAGTATCCAGTGCAGCAGGGAGTGGGGTGGTGGTGGTACTTGGATAGAGGAAGGACAGGCCATACTCTATCATGAAATGTGTTACCACCACTCCATGATAAAGATAGGGGATTTACTCTCATAGAAAATGAAGCAACTGGTAATGAAAGAAGAGCTGTCATTTTTCTGTTGCATTTATGACATCTATACATTAGGAGAAAGGGTAGGTGTGATGATTGAATTAGGAGACAGACAACCCAGAAAATTACTGAAAAACAATTTTGTGAAAGGTAACGACACTTGAAATAAAGATAGTTTGTTTCTGGCCATAAAGAATGTGACTGTGCATAATAAAATGTCAACCCCTTTTAGTTTATTTTATTTTTCCTAGGACTGGAAGATAAATGTAAAGAAGTTAGATTTTATTTTTGACTTTTTAAATGATAAATGTTGAATCAATTATTATTTCAACAGTGTGTTTTCTGTTGAACCATTTTCATCCTCACAGGCTGTTACCCAAGTTTTCAATATTTGATCCTCAGAGTCTTACTGAGAAGGTGATTCTTGACTACCCACTATATTGTTGAATATTGGTACTAAGATATCTCATTTCCTGTCATCAAATATCCATAGAACTGTACAGATAAGGGAGCCTAATGATGAGAACACGTGGACACATAGAAGGTAACAACACACACTGAGGCCTTTCAGAGGGTGTAGGGTGGGATGAAGGAGAGGAGCAGAAAAAAATCACTAATGGGTACTAGGCTTAATGCCTGTGTGATGAAATAATCTGTCAAACAAACTCCCATGGCACAAGTTTACATATGTAACAAACTGGAACATGTACCCCTGAACTTAAAAGTTTTAAAAACGAATGCACCTTGTTTTATGAGTAAAATTCAATCTATAGCATGTCTGTTAGAATTCTAAACAGATTGAGATCACCTAGTCAAATGCCTTCCATATGGCTAATAAGGAAATGAGGACAAGTTAAGTAATGAGAACTATTAGAAGACTGAAGTAAATGGAACAACTATATTACCTTTATTACTAATTTTTATGTTGTCAAGTTAAATGCAATCATGAGGTTTCATATATAGTGACTTAGAGAATTGTGATAATTAATTAAAACTTCAAATATTTAAGTAATTGTTAGGCAGACATAATCCTAGATAAATCCTAGATAAATAAAGAAGAGTAAAAAGTTACTACTAATGGTCTACACCTATTTTATTAATGTATTTACTACGTATACATTCATCTTACAAATTTAATGTTAATCTTTTCATTTATAAAAAAATGAAATGGGGGAGTTTACTTATATTCACTTCTTCCATAAATTAGAGTCTTTGATAATTTACTAAAAATGCAAATCTATGTCATCATCTATGTATGAGAGATCCATTAATCTATTTATAAAGTACATATAATTTTTTTCTGATTACAAATTATTAAGCATTTCTTCCAAGAAAAAATTGTAAGTGATATTTTTCACATATATCGAAATATTATCACATTTACTACCACTGCAAATTATTTAAATGTAAAAATACTGATTGGCAGTTTATAAATAATAGGGCTGTTAAAAAACTTCCAAAATTGTGATGATGCTAAATTTTGTTCTGCTGACTGTTAACTCTTTGATAGTATACTCTAAAGCATTGACAGATTCTGTCTACCTTAAGGGCAGGATTTGATCACACTCTTTTTATTACATCTTCCTATCAGATATTGGCCAAGTCCAGTCCACCAAGGCAGTTTGGTTTTTCTGTTACTACAAATCTATATGGCTAAATGGGTACCCAGACTGAGGGTGGATGAGTTTGAGCTTCCTTCCTCTGAATAGCCCTCTGAACAATACACTGAATAGACCTATTTCAAAATTAGGTTAAGTAAAGAGGCCCAGATTACATGGAAAGCCTAAACTCCACGATATATTTCAATTTTTTTTTTTCAAACTTACTTATTCTTATTGTGCTAGTGGAGTAACACATAAAGTATAACTCCTTTCTGATAACATTTGTAGTATGTACAGCACACTTAGGAAGCCTATAAGTTATAGAATTGAATGGCAGAGCAGGATTTGATGATATCCGTTACCTGCCTCCACTATCATGGTAATACCAAAATGCCACACTGCACCTCCTAATTGTGTATTTTTTTCTAATCACAATGTTAATGGCAAAGTATTATTAATCAACAACACTCTTTGTGGTATTTTATCATCTGTCATATATATTGTTCTTAAACTGATATCTTTTTGCGGGAATCAGGCGGACCAGAGAGAGATCTTGGGGTGTATACAAGAGGATATCTTTATTGAGTGCACTCAGTCACACTCAGCGGACTTCACGTCCAAAGATTGGGACAGCAACAAAGACAGCACTTGACTTTTATACACACTTTCCAAAAGGGGTGGGCTAACTTGATGCAGGCTTACAGTGGAGCAAAAGCAGGGATACAGAGGGAGAACAATTGATCAAATTGTGAAAGCTCCTAAGTCAGAATTACGCATGACTCTTGCTGTGCAACCTAGATATCTGTTATCTAGGTTTTGCGTAAAACAACCTTGCACTGGTTTACCTTCTAATCTTTAATATGGTGCCCAGACAGCTGTAGTTCAGGCCTACTCAGGCTTGTCATGACCTTCACTGTACTTTTTAGACAAAACAGAATACTTGAAGTTGCTAGTTACAGAGAACAAAAATCTATAAACTCATACCATAAAACAGAGGAAAATTTGTTTTTTTCTCCCTATGTTGAAGGAGTGCTGGTAGAGTCTCCAGACCACATTTTTTTGGTGTGTGTCCTGGCTTTTTAAATAGCATTACCAAGACTTTCCCTGTGTCTGGACTTCACCCATTGCTGCCTCTGGGACAAGTTAGTCTAATACAGGAAAGCTTATTTCTCTTTTTAATTTCTTTTCTTCTCTTCCTTCCTTCCTTCCTTCCTTCCTTCCTTCCTTCCTTCCTTCCTTCCTTCCTTCCTTCCTTCCTTCCTTCCTTCCTTCCTTATTTTCCACCTCATCTCCCCCTTTGATGCCTCTTTTATTGGAATTTAATGGAAGGCATCACTATCATTTGGTTCCTCATTACAAGTCAGTTCTTCTCTGTTTGGTACAGGTTGATACTTGTTTAGAGCCATCAGTCGAGTGGAGGTGGTTCTGTTAACTATGGATTCTATGGTTGATTGGATGCTTCTGATGAGGAGGGGTAAAAGGCAAGGGAGCATTGGGCAACATTTTAATACAGCCAACACCACCCCTGATGTTTTAAAACCACCAGATAATGAAAACCAACCTTCTAAGAGGGAATCTGGAGACCATCTGAGTTCCAGGTCTGAACTGGGACATGAGCTATCTTCTACATCCTTGCAGTTATTTCTATGATGGCTTTCCTGTTATCATTAATTTCTAGGCAGCAATTCATCAGGCTCCACTTTCAACATACTCCTTTCTGGGCTAGGAGGTAATCTGAAGCCAGTCTATTCTAATAGATGGTGTTCCTTCTTTCTCTGTGGTGTGCTGAGCCAGCAAGTCTAACGTATTTGCTGTCTCATTAGTGATGATTTCAAGTACTGCCTGCAATCTTATAATGTGATAAAGCATGTAAATAGGGTTACTGTATCCCCTGACCTATCTTGTGTCCAGGTACCTATAGTATGCATGGTACAATAAAGTCTTAACTACTGTGTTTCTTATCCATGGAGTGTGCATGGAGTGAGGGCATCCTAATATGGGTCCTCCTCCTTCTAGCACAGATATGAGGATCAGCACAAACAAAGCAAACAGTAGCCAGCATGGGTAGTAAAGGCATGCAGGTGGTTGGTTAAAGCAATAGCACAAGAGCAATATAATGAATAATACAAAGAAGATTCGTGGGCCTAAGATTTCTGGCCACATTGACTCATTTGATGATGATTCTTCAAGCTTTGGCCATGCATAGACTAGTCAACTCTTGGTGTGACTAGAGCAGGGCTTGCTGTTTTCTCCAGCTTCCACCATGCATAGACTGGTCATCTTCCAGAGTCACCAGAGCAGGGCTGTTGTCATCTGCACTGGCACCGTGGTCTCATTGCAGGATCACCTTCGTTGGATGGTCTGGGTCCTGCTGGCTTGTCCACTGGTCCTGGGCGGATGGTTTCAGCTGACTGTGGTGGATCCAAGGCATGACACCTGCAACTTTAACAACAGTGGGAGTGGACAAGATCACAGTATGGGGCCCATCCCATTTGGGGCACAGAGTAGTGGGATTCTTGTGCCAGCAAAGCAGTGACAGCTAGTTCCTTAAAACAAGGAGGCCATCCAAGTGCCACAGAATTCTATTGCCTCGATAAGTGTGTCACCAGGTGATGCCATGACCCTATGGCTTGAGTTAGAACTCTTGTGGCCATTCCCTTTTCCTCATGGACATGTAAAAAGAAAGGCTTAGTTAGATCTGGCAGTCCTAAAGCTGGGGCCTGAGTCAAAGCTTCTTTGATTTCCTTAAAGGCCTTCTCCTGGTTGGCCTTCCAGAGGAAGGGTTCCTTTTTTCCCTCTTTTTGGCTTCATATAATGGCTTAGCCACGAGCAAGAAATTTGGGATCCAGAAGCAGCAGAACCCTGCTGCCCATAGGAACTCTCTTGTCACTGGGTGATTGGAGTAGAAAGCACATAAAGAGCCTGCTTCCATTTGCTACCGAGCCATCTTTTCCTTTGGCTTATATAGAAGACTAAATACTCATCACTTTTAGGCAGATTTGAGCCTTTTTCCTTGGCACTTTATATCCTGCCTTCCATAGCAGGTGCAGGAGGTCTTGGGTCGCTTGGAAGCAGTCCTCTTGGGTTGGGACTGCTAGAAGAAGATCATCAATGTATTGGAGCAAGACACAGTCACTATTCTGTGGGGTATATGCTTTAAGGTCTGAGGCCAGTGACTCTTCAAAGATTGCAAGAGAGTTTTTAAATCCTTGTGGGAGTCTTGTCCAAGTGTACTGTGATTCACCCCATTCACAAGCAAAAATAGACCGACTGATTGGTGCAAGCCAGAGACAGAAAAATGTGCCCTTTAAATCTAGGACTGTAAACAAAGTGGCCCTTGCTGTAATATGTCCCATTAAAGTAGATGGGTTTGGCACCACTGGTGGATAGTCACTGTGGCCTGATTTTCCACACACAAATTCTGTACTGGTCTATATTCACCAGACGGCTTCTGCTCTAGGAAGAGAGGGGTGTTCCGTGGTCACTGGCATTTGACTATGATTCCATGCTTATGAAGTCACTCTAAGTGTTTTCGACACCCCATAGGATCTTGGGGAGTACCGGGTACTGTCCGACCAGAACCAGAGTTGCTCCCAGTTTTAACTCTACTACCACTAGTGTCTGACTTACAGCCAGTCCAGGTGGGATACTTTAGCCCAAACTCTGGGAATTTTAGTAAGCAACCCATACATTTTATTTACTGCTAGTTCCAGAGTATTTTTTACATATAGTCTCCATTCCTCAGCTTACAGAACAGTAAGGGGTAACATCATAGCCTCTGGGCCAGGTAGGTTTAAAGTTACATTCCCCTTTGGCCAAAATATAGTCTGTGCCTGCAGTTTTTGAAGTGGGTCTCTTCCCAGAAAAGGAACTGAACAATTTGGGAGGTATAGGACTCCCAGGAGGATGTTGGACTTCTCATCCTCCTATAACACACCTCTTTGACCGACAGGTGAGCCTCTTTTCAGAGACTCCAGTGCCTCCTACAATAGTTGCACACTTCTTGGATAGTGGCCCTATAGGTTGGGTCACTACTGAGTGTTTAACTCTGGTGTCTACCTTAAAGTCCATTAGCTGGCCTCTCTCTTCTAATCTGACTGTGGGCTCCTCCAGGCCCAAAGTGAAGCAGCCTGGTCTGTCCTAGCCCTCATATCCTTCATCCCCTGCCAGTCTGATCAGATCAGGGTCTGGTTTCTCCTGGGTGTGGCAGCCCCCAACTGGTGGCCTTACTATACCATGGCCCTGACCTTTCTCCTTGATATTATTCTCTGGACACTCATCCTTCCAGTGTCCTTGTCTTTTGCACCGTGCACACTGATCTCTTTCCAGCCTCAGTCAGCAATCAAATCCCTTTCCATACTGGTCTCTTCCCCTCCTACATCCATGCCCACATCACGACCCCTTGCAAAGCCAGCTTCCCTCCCTGTGAGGGCTGCTGCCAGCAAATCAGCCTTTTTCTTAAGCCTTCAATGAGTCTCCCTCTTTGCCTCCTGATCTCTGTTAATGTACAAGTTGTGGCCACTTCAGTAAGCTGAGTAGCATTCATGCCTGCAAAACCTTCCACTTTCTGCAATTTTCGCCTGATATCCCCCTGGGCCTGCAATACAAATGTCGTGTTCACCATGCGCTGGCCTCTCTAAGTCTTTTATAAAACTGACTGGGGCTTTCATCAGCGCCCTGAAGCACCTCTGAGATTTTCCCTAAATTGATTGCCTTTCTCCCGCCTTCCCTTAAACTTTGCAGGGGTTCCTCTTGGTATCTGGGCAGCTGCTGTAGTTGGGCTGCCTCATTTGGATCCTATGGGGGGTCCTCTTGTTTCCCAGAGACGCATTTGCATAGCCCAAACACGACCTGACTGGAGACAGCTTGCTTGATTTTCCTAGCAGTTCACCTTAACTTCCTGGAGCGAGGGCTCAGATTTTTCCATCTCAGTAGAGACTGGGGGCGTGTATCCTTTTGAGTTTGACTGCTCAGAGTCAGTAACCCTGGGTAAAGGGGGGTAGATTGGAACATATGGAGGAGGGGTCTCTTTTCCCTCCAGTGGTTCTTGCAAAACCGGTTTTTCCTGCGACTTTCTTTCTGTCTCCGTGTTTGCCAGAGAAGCTTTCATTCTCTGCACAGCTCATGCTACAAGCTCCTATGACTTTCTCTTTAACTCTGTGTTTACAGGTGAAGCTTTCACTTTGTCTTTGTAGCTGCCAGCGCAGCTGATTTCTCTGCTCCAGTGTGAACATTCCTCAATGAGCTGCTAAACAGGGCTGCATTCGGCCCTGAGTTAGTATAAGGAAATTTGGTCTGAATGCCATGACTGTCCTCCGACTCTAGTCACCACCTTAAACACATGGCCAGTGGTCTCCCTATCTGTAGTACATTTGGCCGGCCAGCCAACACCAAAAGAGGGCTATTCTAATTCACAGAGAGCTCTCAGCATTCGATGGGTTAACTTGACTTCCTAACCTCCCCCCCGCCAAAGCCTTTCTTAAAGTTCTTTAACATGCATTCCAATGGGGTCGGTTCCCATGATTTTCCTCCCATTTCCTCCGGGTTGTGACACAGCACATTCCCCTTTCCTTTCATTTTAGACCAATTAGACCCGGTTGGTCCTACACTTTGCTTGGATAGATGCTGGGATTACTCCAAGTTCTGAGTTTTCATAATAGTGCTGTTATGAATATGGATGTGCAAATATCTCTTTGAGATCCTGATTTAATTCTTATGGATAAATATCCAGAAGAGGGATTGCTGCATCACATGGTAATCTTACGTTAATTTTTTGGAGAAACCTCCACACTGTTTTCAGTACTGCCAATTTTTTAAACAAAACCTCACCACTCAGTTCCTTTGGAAGGAGGTATGTGCCACAAGATACATTTCCTCTATTATTAACGCATAGTCATGTAAGTGTGCATGTGTGTGTATTTGACTTAGTACATATAATAAGAATTAAAATAGCATCTTTGCACAGTAGTGGAGAAAGATACTGTTACAAAATATGGAAACCAGACTCTTCATTTATAATATTTTAATCACTAGTATGGATTCTGAGGAAGGGTAGTGTTATTTGCTTACATATCTTTAATTTTATATTTTTATAGTTCTGCTAAATAACATGTATTTATTCCAGGCAGCTTTTCTGTTTAGTCATGTGGATTTCTTTACCTGACTATGTGCACAAAGGAAAAGTTATTTGTTATTGGGAAGACGTTATATATTTCTCTCAACTATGTAATCTGACATAAAACATTTCTTCATGTTCTTATTGGACATTTACATATTCCCTGGTAAAATTCCTGTTTAGATCTTTTAAACATTTTTTGATTAAGTTATTTGTCTTTTCAACATTGAGCTGTAAACTTTCTTTATATATATTTTTATATAAGTCATTTATCAGTTATGTAACTTGCAAATATATACTTCAAACTCTGGATTCTCTGTTGACTTTATTGATGGTGTTCTTTGATGGGTGAAAATCTTAATCTTGATGAAACACAGTTTATGAATTTTATTTTGGTTGCTTCTCCTGGTGTGATATTTAAAAACCTTGCCAATTCAGTGTTCCAAGAAATTTTATTGTGCTGTATATACAATTGTTTTTGGTGCTTTGAAATATTAATGAATTCATCCTGTCATCAACCCCATGAGGTTGATAATACTATGACCACCACTGCCATTTCATTGGTGAGGAAGTTGAAGCAAATAAAGCCCAAGTAACTTGTCCAACCCCATATCATCATGTAGTGGTTTCTCAGAGACTTCAATCAAGGGCATCTGGATCCAGAGTGCCAGCTCTTAACTACCATGTTATGCTGACTCTTCTATTTGGGGTCCAGATATTTTCAAAATATAATATTCCCTATTTTCCACTCATGTAGCTATATATTAATGATAATTTTATTACAAATGTATAATTTAAAATATGTAGAATTATTATTCCAGTTATGTATCACTACATGACAAATTGTTTCCAAATGCCAGGCCTTAAAACAACTGTAATAATTTTATTATCATTGCTCAGAGTTTGGGGTTGTTGGTTGGGCTAAGGTATGTCTTCTTTCCACAGAGTTTCTTATGTAGCTACTTTCCTATGGTGCCTTGGTCTATAATTATCTGAAGGTCATTTGCTTACATACTTAATGATTCAAGTTGAAGGGATAAAAGTGCTCGTGGGCTACCAGGATTTCTTAGGCATATATTTTTGTCTGTCTGCCAAATTGTCATTTATTACGGGGACTACAGATTGAGTTAAGGAGGAGTGGAGAGAAAAAGAAACATACAAACAAAATATCCAAAAAGAGGGAGAGAAAGAGAGAGAGAACATGTTGTGTTTCCAACAGAACTTTGAAAGTTAAGCTGCATTATTTCCACTACATCATTTTTGTTGAGACAGCTACAAGGTCTGCCAAACTTCGAAGGGAGGGCATGTTACTTGACAGGATAATTGTCAAAGTGTTTATAGTAATGTCACAAAATGTTTTAAAGAGATTTTCTGTCACAGAAAGAAAGGAATCTCGCATCATAACCTTTCTTGCTGGAATAAACTGAAGAAGTCCCATCTATCTGGTTTCCCAGCTTCAAGACTCAAATACAGCTCATCTCTTTATCCCTTCTTTCCAGTTCTAGCAAATTTCCAGAAATAAAACATACAACATTTTATGATGGTAAGTATCACAGTTGCCACACAGGCCAGCAGGAACCCAATCACATCCAAAGAGTGGTACTGGAACCAGGTGAGGTCGTGGGCTGCAAGCTGAGGGTGCTTGGCTCCTTTACGGTGCCTGACAAATTCAATCCAGAAGACTGCCCAACCTTTACTGGTTGATCATGACCAATTCTTGATAACTTCATAGTGTTCTCTTTATATCTGAAGGATAAACATAGAGATATCAAAATTGAAAGTAAGTTTATTTTCTTGAGCATATCAAGTCCATGTAAGGTTTTTATTTTTAATTTATTTATTTATTTGTTTATTGAAACAGACTCTCGATCTGTTGCCTAGGCTGGAGTGCAGTGGCGCAGGCTCAACTCACCGCAACCTCCACCTCCCGTGGTGTCAAGAGGTTTTCCTGCCTCATCCTCCCAAGTAGCTGGGATTACAGGCTCACGCCACCACGCCTGGCTACTTTTTGGATTTTTAGTAGAGAGAGACAGGGATTTTCCATGTTGGTCAGACTGGTCTCGAACTCCTGACCTCAGGTGATCCACCCGCCTCGGACTCCCAAAGTGCTGGGATTACAGACATGAGCCACTGCGCCCGGCACATGAAAGGTTTTTAAAGTGCCAAATGATTCAAAGTAAATGGCATATAATTGACATAGAATTTGTGCAATTTAGTTTGAGTCATCATAGAAACTTTGGCTTTTACATTGGAATTTTATCACTGACAAATTTTATAAAGTAAAACAAAAAGTCAGGAAAATTAATTTCTTACAGGCAAAACAAATATAAGTCATTTTATTATTATTTTTTAGTTGGTTAACTTTTAGTTTTTGTGTATATTTACCAGGTGTATATATTTATGGGTTGCATGAGATGTTTTGATACAGGCAGCAATGTGAAATGATCACATCATGGAGAATAAGGTGTCCTTCCCTTAAACATTTATCCTTTGTGTTGTGAACAATCCAATTATACTCTTTTAGTTCTCACACAGGCCTATGAGAACGTGGGCAACGTCATGAGCATTTTTAAGTGCTTTAGGAAAGACAGTGAAAATACAATTTGAGAATTATCATGTTTAAGTTCCAAAAAGGAATTGTGTCATGGTGAGTGAAATGCCTCATAGCTAGTCACTCTGCTTCTATACTACCTTTTGCCTCCTACTGTTTCCTACCCAGTAGCCAAAATGATATTTTTGAAATAAAAGTCAGATTTTGCCACTCCCCTAATTAAGATTTTTGTCTGACTTCTCATCATATTAAGAATAAAATCCAACTCTGTTATTTGGCCTACAGGACCCTGCAACATCAAACACTGGCAAGTTCTTCTCCTAACACTTTTTCCATACACACTAGGTCTTCTAGAGACATTGACCTTCTGTTTTTCTTTAGGGTGCCAAAAGTGTACTCACCATAGCATCTTTACACATTTTGTCCCCTCTCTCATACTCCTGGAACATTCTTTCTTGCAACAACCCAAGGCATGCTTCTTTCTCTTTTTGAGGCTTCCCTCTAAGTGTTACCTCTATGAGAGGCTTTTCCTGGCCACACTATGATGGAACTTGTGGGATTTTCTCCATTGTTTTATGCTTATTTTGATATTTGATTCTTAGAATTTTAAATACATTATATATCTTATAAAATAAACCTTTAAATATTAAAGCCAAAAGATGAATATTCATACACTAAGTGAATAGGTCAAAAGTGTAAGATCATCTTGAACATTATCTTGAAGAGAAAATACCAATTTACCTACTCTTCAGATCATGGTGTAGGATGCCACAACCTGTCTAGAATAACTCTCTTGTCCTGATCCATTTAGTCACTACTTTTGTCCTCCAATTAAATATTAGCCTGACTTCAAATATCATACATTAGTTTTCTTTGTTCATGTGACTGAATTATATAACATATTCATTAGAGTCTACTTTTTAAAACTTTTGTGTAGCAGTTGTTGGTTAATACCATTGCTGTGTAGTATTTTCTTGATTGCTAAACCACAGATTATGTCATCGTTTTATGACCAATAGACATTTGGTTTACTAACAATTTTTGAACAATATTAATAATTCTGTCATAAGCATTCTTGTATATGAAATGCAAGAGTTTTTTGCCCCCCCTCACAAGATGTGCGACAGCTGTGTGGCTCATCTGTTCAGTCGCCATGCACGCTCAAGCCCCTTACGGGAGAGGGAGCACGCAGACAAGCAAGTGCAGGAGCCTGGGCAAACGCCCCTGGGCTCTGGCGTCATGGCAGCACACAGGGGTGGGTGTCTGCAACTCCTGAAGCCCAAATGGGTATGTGTTAGTGTACTTTTTTAGCCTTGCCATGTACTGATGGCTTAAGTGTTAACCAGTTCAGTGTCCTGTTAGTACTCAGGTCCTTGTCCAGCATCCAGGAAGAATCTGGTTGCACATGGACTTGAAGGATGAATGCAGAGGTTTTACTCAGTGGTGGAGGTGGCTCTCAGTGGGATGAATGGGGAGCTGGAATGGTGATGGAGTGGGAAGATGATCTTCCTCTGGAGTTTTGGTCATCCAGCATCCAATCTCCTCTCCTCTCCAACCGTCTTCAGCTGAACTACTCTCAGCATTCAGAAACTCCTTCTCTTCTCTCTGATGCACCATTCTGCCATTCTTCTGTTCTTCTGTTCATGCTGGGGGATTGGCGTTTATATGGGTACAGAATAGGGGTGTATGGTGGGCCAAACGGCAACTTTGGACCTCAAAACAGAATGTCTCTTCTCATTTAGGGCCAGGAGTTTTCAGGCTTGAGGGTGGGACATCTGCGGGGGAACCAACCACTTCTACCCAGTATTTTCCTGTTTCCTGTCCATGTCATATATAACACTAAGTTTCCATATGTATACATATCTGTTGGGTATATAATTAAAAGTAGAATTGCTGAGATAAAAGTGCATGCATAATTATAATTCACTTCTTGTCTTTGTTTTTCTTTAATTTCTAATTTTTAAAGTTTTATTTATTTTTTAATTTATTTTTGGAAACACTTTTGCTCTTGTTGCCCAGGCAGGAGTGCAATGGCACGATCTTGGCTCACTGCATCCTCCAACTCCCAGGTTCAAGCAATGGCTCATGCCTGTAATCCCAGTACTTTGGGTGGCCAAGGTGGGTGGATCATCCGAGGTCAAGAGTTTGAGACCAGCCTGACCAACATGGTGAAACCCTGTCTGTACTAAAAATACAAAATTGGCCGGGCATGGTGGTGCATGCTTGTAATCCCAGTTACTGGGGAGGCTCAGACAGGACTTTAAATTTTTTTGAAGTGTGTTTTCTTAATTTCCAAAATTAAAGATATTTTAGTTATATTTAAAAAAAATCTCCCTTACTTCCATTAAGGTTAGATCATATATTCTTTATGATATTGAATCTTTTCAAATTTACTGAGTCTTGATTTATGGCCCACCACAGGTCACTTCAAATAATTATTAACAAATCAATATGCTATAAGAAAATGTGTCTTCCAGTTGATATATATAATACATACATGTGCATATATATACACACACACACGCATGAATGTGTGTGTGTATCATGTTACATTATAAGATTCCATTTGTTAATTGTGTTCTTCTAATATTCTATGTCATGTCTCATTATTTGCTCCTCTTTTTAAAGTCTATTTAGATTTAATGGAAGTATCTGTATATTTGCATTTAAGTAAACCACTTTATTTTGTATTTTTTTCATATTGGTCCAACCTGTTTTATGGTAAAATCTGTTTTAAAGCATTCCTTTAGGTGATACCTTTCGTACATAAAAACATTATTGATAGTAGTTATAAATGCTGAATTGATGGTAACTGGACTGAGTAGACATTTTGCACGTTGTATCCTTTGGAGTATAAATAAATTAATTATTAAAAATTTAATTTATTAATTTTTTTGTACTTCAAAAGCCATCATCAAAAAAGTAAAAAGCACACCAAGAATGAAAAACAAATTTGAAAATTATATATCTAAGATTATATTCATGATACTTAAATAGTTCTTAAAAGTCAACAATGAAACAAGTAGCAAAGTTTAAAAATGTTTCAAGGATTAGAACAGACATTTTTCCAAAGAAGATATATGGTCAGTAAGTACATATAGCAATGCTCCACATTTTTACCTGTAATGAAAATTCAATAGAAAACCACGAGAGATCATTTCACATCCACTAAGAAGGCTATAACAAAAAGATAATAACATGTTTTGGCCACAGTGTGGAGGAATTGGAACCTTCTTGCTTTGTTGGTGGCAATGACAAATGGAACAAGTACTTTGGAAAACAGTTTAGCAGTTCTTCATAAACATACAGTTCCCACATGAGCCAGAAATTCCACTTATAGTATCAATCCCAAAGAAAAACATGTTTATGCAAAAACATGTGTAGCAATTTTCCTAGTAGCCACAATTCAAAACAATCAAAAGGCCAATGAACTGATAAGTGAACAAAGAAAATGTATCATATCTATACTATAAAATATTATACTGCTGCAAAAAAATGAAAATACACACTACAACGTGAATGAATCTAAAAACCATTACAAAAAAAAAAAAAATTATGCTCACTGAAAAAAGTCACTTATACAACACCCTAAATTGAATGATTCCAGATGGCTTCATGACTCATAAGCATTCTAAATATATTGGGATTTTACACCTTAAATAGGTAGGTTTTAAGTCATGGAAATCACATGTAATTATCAAACCAGTTACAATAATGGAAACAATAAAAATGAATTTTTCACCAAGAAAATAGTTATGCTTTTAGAGATTTTAGATATTTAATTAAAATATTTTTCATATTTCTTTAACTTTATCCTTCATTTCTACTGTGGATGGATCTTATAATTTTTTAAAAAACTGTCTTTTTAGGAAAAGAAGGAGTCAAATTGTCCCTGTTTGCAGATGACATGATTATATATTTAGAAAACCCTATCTTCTCAGCCCAAAATCTCTTTAAGCTGATAAGCAACTTCAGCAAAGTCTCAGGATACAAAATCAATGTGCAAAAATCACAAGCATTCTTATACACCAGTAACAGATAAACAGAGAGCCAAATCATGAATGAACTCCCATTCACAATAGCTTCAAAGAGAATAAAATACCTAGGAATCCAACTTACAAGGGATGAGAAGGACCTCTTCAAGGAGAACTACAAACCACTTGTCAAGGAAATAAAAGAGGACACAAACAAATGGAGGAACATACCATGCTCATGGATAGGAAGAATCAATATCGAACTGGATCCTTTCCTTACTCCTTATATGAAAATTAATTCAAGATGAATTAGAGACTTAAATGTTAGACCTAAAACCATAAAAACTCTAGAAGGAAACCTAGGTAATACCATTCAGGACATAGGCATGGGTAAGGACTTCATGTCTAAAACACCAAAAGCAATGGCAACAAAAGCCAAAATTAACAAACGGGATCTAATTGAACTAAAGAACTGCACAGCAAAAGAAACTACCATCAAAGTGAACAGGCAACCTACAGAAAGGGAGAACATTTTTGCAATGTACTCATCTGACAAAGGACTAATATCCAGAATCTACAAAGAACTCAAACAAATTTACAAGAAAAAAACAACTCCATCAAAAAGTAGGCAAAAGATATGAACAGACACTTCTCAAAAGAAGACAGGCATACGGTCAACAGACACATGAAAAAATGCTCATCATCACTTGTCAGAGAAATGCAAATCAAAACCACAATGAGATACCATCTCATACCAGTTAGAATGACAATCCTTAAAATGTCAGGATACAACAGGTGCTGGAGAGGATGTAGAGAAATAGGAGCACTTTTACACTGTTGGTGGAACTGTAAAATAGTTTAACCATTGTGGAAAACAGTGCGGCGATTCTTCAAGGATCTAGAACTAGAAATACCATTTGACTCAGCCATCTTATTACTGGGGATATACCCAAAGGATTATAAATCATGCTGCTGTAAAGACACATACACACGTATGTTTATTGTGGCACTATTCACAAGAACAAAGACTTGGAATCAAACCAAATGTCCATCAGTGACAGACTGGATTAAAAAAATGTGGCACATATACACCATGGAATACTATGCAGCCATAGAAAAGGATGAGTTTGTGTCCTTTGTAGGGACATGGATGCAGCTGGAAACCATCATTCTCAGCAAATTATCACAAAAACAGAAAACGAAACACTGCATGTTCTCTCTCGTAGGTGCGAACTGAACAATGAGATCACTTGGACACAGGAAGGGGAACATCACACACAGGGGCCTATTGTGGGGAGCGGGGCAGGGGTGTTGAGGGGGGAAGGATAGCCCTAGGAGATATGCCTAATGTAAATGATGAGTTAAAGGGTGCAACACACCAAATTAGCACATGTATACATATGTAGCAAACCTGCAGGTTGTGCACATGTACCATAGAACTTAAAGTCTAAAAAAAAAAAAATGAATTAAAAAAACCTGTCTTTTTTATATTAGCTATATAACTTTAAAATTATTATTGTGTGGAACATTGTTTCACTATTGGATACCCATTACATATATGGAGTTCAAAACACAATTTTTAAATAACTACTCAAAAATATAAGATGATTTCAGATTGGTTACTTCATGTAAGTTCTTTCAAAATTAGTCTCTTAAAAAACAGATGAAACTCATACCTACTATTGAGAAGATAAACTATGTATAAATACCACCTAGTAAAAAAAATTGTTACACTCACAAAGGGTCATTAATTTCTGTCTTCAGTGCATTGAGCAAGTCTGTACTTGACACTGTGTTGAAGTCCAATCTAATAGCTGCTCCTCTGGCCTTCATTTGTGTAATGTTATCAGGTTGATCCTCATACAATTTAATGCCTACCATAGGGATCCCTTGGTAGATCACCTCGTGATGCCATTGGATCTACTATGAGTAAAAAATGCCCTGGTGTTTGGATGACCTAGGATTGGATAAATTTTAGCAATATTATTCATAGGAATAAAATGAGGAATGAACAACTAAATACTCAACTGACAGTGTTTTCTAGTTAAAATGTTGAACTAAATTAAAATTGTGTTTCAGACTTCAGAGGAAGGAGCACCTACTTGTGCTGGAGATGTAAGTGAAAACTATATGGTGTGTGTGACTTCAGAATGAAAAAAAGTTAAACAAGATTAACAGTTGGACTAAAGAAAAAGTGCAATCTAAATAAAACGTGCAAAAGGAAAAAGAAGCAAATAAAAGAGATGAACATGTAAGAATGTGTTCTCCCACGTGTAGTCACAGAATGTGATATGTGAGATGTGCAAGGCAGCAGGCAGTGGGGTGGTGGTGGTGCTAGGATTGCAGAAGGACAGGTCACACTTCATCATGAAATGTGTCATCACATTATGATTAAGATTAGGAATTTAATCCTACAGAAAATGCAGAGTCCCTGTTGATAGCAGAAGAGCTGCTATTTTTAGTGACGTTTGAAATAACCTGCATAAAAAGAAAGAACAGGTGTAAAGTTATAGAAATAGGAGACAAAGAGACAATCTATGAAGTTGTAAACAATTCTATAAGACATAATAACCCCTGAAATAAAAATACTCTAATTCTGACAACAAAGGATGTGAATGTAAATCATAAAATGCCATCAATTACAGCTTATTATTTTCCCCATAGGAATGGAAAACAAATATAAAGAAGTTTCATTTTATTTTTAAGTTTTTCCATAACACATTTTCAATATGCTTGTTTCATGACTAATAATTAATGCTTTAATGGGCTATTACTAATATATTCAGTATTTGTACTCCAGATTCTTACCAAGAAGGTCATTCTGGGGTATCCACTTGTACACCTGAGTACTGAGTCCTAAGGCATGTGGTTTATTCCCATCAAATCTCCACAGGACCTGTTACAGTAAGGAAAATATCTTATTCCTTGAGTAGAACTCCAAGGTTATAGAATGTTAGAACTCTAAAGATATTAAGGATGAGATCAGGGATGCTGAGGAATAAAATTACTCAAAGACTGATGTAAATAGAATGCCAACATTTCATTTTCTTAACTTCTATAATTTGTTAAGTGTGTAAGGAAATCAGGATTTTCCAAATAATAGCTTGGAAAAAATGAGATTATAGATGAAAATTTCATGTATTTAAAAAACTGTTAGGCTTTTCAAAAGAAGACCCATGTGTGGCCAACCATCATATGAAAAAAGCTTAACATCCCTGCTCATTGGAGAAATGCAAATCAAAATCACAATAGATACTATTTTGCACTAGTCATAATGGCTATTATAAACTCAAAAGGTAGTACAGGCTAGTGAGATTGGGTAGAAAAAAGAATGCTTATACTCTGTTAGTGGGAGTGTAAGTTGGTACAACCATTGTGGAAGACAGTGTGGCACTTCCTCAAAAACCTAGAGGCTAAAATACAATTCAACTCACCAATCTCATTAGTGGGTATATACGGAAAGGATGAAGAATGATTCACTTATAAAGGCACATACACATGTTTATTAATAACAGTAGTTTTCACTATAGTAAAGATATGGAATCAACCTTAATGCCCATCAATGACTGACTGAATAAAGAAAATGGAATGGGGTACATATACACCATGGAATATTATGCAGCCATAAAAAAAAAAAAAACCAAGATTTTGTACTTTACAGGTACATAGATGGAGCTGGAGGCCGTTATCCTTAGCAAACTAGCATAGAAACAGAAATCCAATTAACACATGTTCTCACTATTAAGTGGAAGCTAAAAGATGAGAACACACGGAAACATAGCAGGGAACAATATACACTGGGGTGTATTGGAGGGTGGAGGGCAGAAGGAGAGAGAAGATTGGGTAAAGTAACTAATTGGTAATGGTCTTAATGCCTGGATGATTAAACAATCTGTAAAACAAACTCCCATGACACAGATTTATCTATGTAAGGAATCTGCTTCTGTAGGCCTGAACTTAAAATGAAAGTTAAAAAACAAAATAAATGAAATTTGAGACACATAAAAATTCTAAAAAAATATATGCATGAAAAAAATTTAAATAGTCATAATAATTCTAGTGAGGGTAAGCAATAACAATTTAGTAATGACCTATATGTTTATTTTGTTTTATGTATTTTATACTAGTTTTCATCTCCCATATTGAATATTAATTTGTTCATTTTTTAGTAACATAGGAAGCAGTTCCTGTAATTCTGCTTGTCTATAAGCTATTATATTAGAGTTTGGTGTCCTTTGATTGACAAAAAGGCAAGTTGATAAAATAAGCTAATTGTAAGAAATAAATTAATGCTACAAAGGTAGCATGTGTAACTTCTTTCAAATTACAAATTATCAAGCACTACTTGGAGGAGAAATTTCAAGGCACAATTTCTGAGACAAATTCAGAGTATTATCAGTATTGCTAATTTTGGTTGCTGTTTCAGCACTGAAATGAGGAAACTTTAGGTATCATAAATAAAGATAGAGCTGTTGAATAAATTCAAAATTGTGTTTTTCTGAATTTGGTCAACTGATTGTTAACACTTAGACAATGTGCTACAAAGTGTTGACAACAGTGATTAATATGATCTACTATAGCCAAGACATTTTTATGTTCAAGTTACTAATTTTGGAACTCCCAAGCAATCCTCATAAACTGAACAATAATTTACAGTGTTTAACTTTTATTTGTTATATCAATATTAAAATAACTGAGTTTTCAGCAAAAAACATTAGTATAGGTCATTACAAGAAGACTGTATCAGATAGGGAACTAAAAAGTAATTGACAAATACACAAATGTCACCATTTTATTCTATACAGAAGAAAATGTGTTTTCTACTATGTTCTATGGAGGGAACATCTGAACCTGTTCCCCCACCTGGCTTCCTTCTGTTTGACTCCTTCCTATATTTCCTTCTGCTGCCTCCATCGGGAGGAGTTGTTAATCTGATAGTTAGTGCTGACTCCTTGTGGGACCACATTTTATACAGCACAGGATCCACCTTCAGGTCAGGATCTATCCCCATCCTTTCTCTTCAATCTTCCTGCATCAGACATTGGCTGGGCCCAGTCCGGCAAGGGAGGTTGCTTTTACTCTTTCTCTAAATCTACTTGGCTGGTTGGAACTTGGACTAAGTCTGTCAGCCTAGACCGTTCTTTCTCTGAATCATACCCTTAACATCACTCAGATAGGCCTATTCCAAAATGTACAGAAACTATATGAGGCTGGATTACATGGCAAGCTTAAACTGCACGATGCATGTTAGACATTTTGAAATACCTGCTATCGTTATTGTGCTAGTGAAGTTACCCATTAAAATGTAACTTCTTCTGATAACATCTGTAGTGTGTCCAATGCCCTCAGAAATCCTTAAACATAAGGATCAAATGACAGGGAAAGAATTTGGTAATATCTCTTATGTGATCCCAATATCATGATAATATTGAAACTTTACCTACACCTCTTAATATATTTATTCCTGATCACACTATTAGTGCCAAATTTATTATCCATGAGTATACCCTTTGTATTATTTTAGCCTCTTCCATGTGTATTTCTGATTTTGAACTTGATAATAAGTGCTTTCCCAAGAGCTACATTTCCAGGCAGGAAATTTCTATAATTGAATTATTTACAGACTTTCACAGCCTCTTTTAGTAGTTTTCCATACCAGTAAGGAACTTTATCTATCCTTCTGTGGGATCTTGGCAAGGGCTGATGCGATTACATTGGCCCTGTCTTCTGTCATGTTAAAGACCATTGACTCCAGAGAAAACAACACAACACCATTTTCTCCAGAGCTTGGGATAAACTCTTCCATTTCCTGTGACAAAAGAATTTTTTCCATCACAAAAGAGTAACAGCACAGCAGGCACTACTGGAAGAAATGGTACAAATATCTAAAGAGAGAAAATCAAGTATTATCAGGAATTATTGGAGGAAATTATATATTTTAACTGACTCAATCACTCAGTTTCTTATCAAGAAGATGTACAATATGAGACAGCTCGCCTCTACTAAGGGTATTTATATAAATATGTGTGTGTGAATGTTTGCGTGTGTGTGTGTATAAGGGAGAAATGAAATGGAGCTATTTCATAGTAGTCAGGGAGATAATGTTAGAAAATATTATACCCAGACTCTTCATTTATAATATTACAGTTACTAATATAGGTTCTTGGAAAGTGGCACTGCTTGACTTTAATTCTATATTGTCATTCTGCTAAATCACATATCTTTATTTCAGGCAAGTTTTCTATAGAATTGTTTTAGTTTGAAGCTGTCAATAGTTTGCTTCTCTAAGTATAAGGAATGAGGAGAAGTTACTCACATTTGGGATGATTTTATGTCTACATTTATCTTCCTTTATAACCCTTTACACTTCATTTAAATTTTGTCAGCGGTTTCCAGTCTTTTTTCAAAAAAGAAAAAAAGTAACTGTAAAAGGTGGTGAAGAATCACTGACACTCCAGAGTCTGGTTGTGGTTTGGAATTTCTATGAATTAGTCCTGAGAGTCTCATTTATGGTAGAGAATTATACAGTACATAGTGAGATGGTTGAATGATCATATTTTTCAGGTTATTATTTAGGTGGACAACTTTTCCTGAAATCACACTGCTAAATTGATGTGCTATTTATAATTGCATGTGAGGAACTCTCATCAGCACTTTGCTGTGTCTCGGAGGCAGCAGCACTTGCACCTTAATGGGAGAGGCCCCCAGGGCTTTCCGCAGGGGAGATCTGGTCACCCTCATGAGTAGCTCACTCACACTACACTTCCTGGTGAAGATGTGCTTGGCTAAAATTGATTGATATTTATTCTGATTTGCTTTCTCCAATCTATGCCAATACTTACATTTATAAACTTTCAGATTTAATCATTAGGGTAAACCTTTTTTTAACTGTTGTTAATAAAACAAAGAAAAAAATCCAAATATTGACTGTGAAGACCATATATTGCTGTATATTTTTTCAAATATGATTTTTAATCTTAAGACATCAATGTAAATGTGAGAGTCACTGTACTACTATTCCAGATGACACATGGGGCATCTAGGCATTTTGTGTGATTGCAGTTACCTGTTGCCACATTTAATGTCATGCGTGTTCAGTGTTTACTCTCACTGGCTTGATACCCGGAGCCTTCTTCATCCACCAGTGTGGAAGTAATCTAACCTCTGTTTACTGATTCATCACTGATGTGGACTGGTTGTTTCCCACTCTGTGACAACTTCATAAAAATAACACAACACCAATGTAAGTAGTTTTATAAAAGTATGAAAAGTTTAAAAAAGAAAAGGAAATATTTCTAAAATTTCTCTCTAGAGATATTACCAATGTAAAATATGTATGTTCTCATCATGGCTTTTATTCTATTTCTACATGTACACGCATGCCATTTACTTAGAAAGGTTTAACCTTATTGTATATACCTTTTCCTCCTACAAAAACTTGTCATCTTGTTATATTTATCATTTTCTACCTCATTTTACTTGCATTTTGGCTCACAGTGTAATTGAATATTTGATAAAATTATTGTAAGGCCGTAGTATGCATATAGTATAAGTGTTTAATCATTCCTTCATTTAAGATGTTGGATTACTTCCAATGCTAGTTTTATGAATATTTTCCATAAATATTAAATATGCACATCTTGACTCATTTTTTCTCAGTATGATTACATGAGACTATATTGTGAAACCAATGGTTATGTGCATTTTTAAATCACTAGAAACATTTTGCCAGGTGTCTTTTTCTCTTAAAATATATACACATATTCTGAGAATCTAATATGTAATTGAAAAGCAAACAACTTTGGTTAACAATTGTTCTACGTAATAAACATTTAGAGAACCAATTTTACAACCATTGATTTTCATTCAAATCTTTCTGCAAGTTAATAACAACAGCTACTATTAGTAATTATCACTATTTACTACAGGTCATCCTTTTTCTTGTCCTTTTACACCTCCTACTATCTTCCGCCTCCTATTGGCACTATCACTTTCCCTTAATGTGAATAGGGAAATCTTTCAATACTAGGGTAGGGTGGCATAGAATTTTTATTAGTTTTACCTCAGCTTTTGTCTCTTTCAAAAATTATAAAGCACATAAAATTTGCATTCAATACAGATATTGTATTTTAACCGTGGAATAAATTCTCAGTTTGATGTAGACAAAAATCTTCAGAGATTGCTTCATAATGTTTTAAAGAATGCTTACTTTCTATATATGTCTCAAAAGTATGATATTAATTTAAAATGTATGAGGGTGTTGTGTTCCTTTGAAAAGAATATCATCTTCTAAGTAGAATTCTTTTGTTACTGTAAACTAAGTTTACTACTATACAGATACAAGTGATAGAAACTATTTGGTATTTATAATAAGTGAATCGTTCATTTTCTCTATGCTTTTCTGTAGGGAGCTTTGGTGTCTAGACACAAGTTCCACCAGGAAGCTGTACTGAGTTGTTCATCATAAGACTGAAAACACCTTCTCTAATAGGGCATATTTCTGATCTAAGATGTAAAACTCTGGTATCTCCGCATAGAATGAGTTACATTCTTGAGTAAAATCAAGGGAACACTGGGTTTGGCTGCAAATATTATTAGGGGTACACATTTATATCATTGAGTTATTCTTTTAAGTTAGAATACTTAAGATCTGCATCACTTACAGTAGAATTTTAGAACAACTTTCTTTTATTATTATTATTATACTTTAAATTCTAGGGCACATGTACAACTTTCCCATCTTACTGGCAAAACTAGTATGTCTATTTTTATTCAAGTCTGCAATATATCTGTCATCCATGACTTTTCAAGGGAATGTAATCTTGATGTGTTGAACAATCTGGTTCTATTAAATGAAGAATGATATCTCAAGTGATTTGCATATGTTAGGTAATTAGTGTTAGCAATCATAACAAAATCATAATTGCGAAATTAATATTTTTGAATCACTGAATATATAACAGAGACATTTTAAGTGTTTTGTCTGTATTAACATTTTTTCCACAAAACGCAATATGAAGTGGGTACTATTACTGTAAATGTAGGCATGATTTTTCTATCAACATTGTAGTTCACTTTTCCAACATCTGCTACCAGAGTCCATGCAAAATTTCCCAAATGGTCTGCTCTTTCTTTGTTTCTTTTTTTTAAATTACCTTATCACATATCTTCATTTCCTGACTCTTTTTAGTAGTTCTCAAATGTGCTAAATAAATAAGTTAGCTCCTAAAAAGTATCTGGCTCTAACTTGCCTCTCAGCATCATCTGATTCTCACTCAGCCTTTCCCTGCAAACTCAACTTGGAGTCTTGAGAATTTTCCTCACTACATTACCTTCTTTTCCTTTTTGTGTTTTCCTGCTCCCTCATTATTTCACCAATTTCTACACATTGTTCAGTGCTCAGCTTCGTTATCAGTGAGTCCAGGATACTTTTTATTATCTCCACTGATGCTATGTGCCATTGAGTTTTTCCTTGAGATAAAAGCTTTTGCACAATTTTTATTACTTGCACATATTCTGTCTTTTGAAATAGAATGTAATGTGTGTAGGGAGAGAAACTGTGTCTATTTGTTTTCCTCTTGCCTGTGGTTTGTGTTAAACTTTTTATAAACATTCTTTTAATGAATGACCAATACCTTCTTATGTGTTGCATAATCAAGGCTTAAATTTAACCACCCCTGTTTTCAAAGTCTTCTTAATATCCCTCTCTATCTATAATAATGATGAAACTCATCTACTTGTGATGGTATCAGCAAGTCAATATGTACACGTTTCCTAATTGGTATCTGCTTTACGCTGCCCACTGCCTATCTTTCTTTCTGTGTAACTCAAACACTCTGCATGAAGTCTATAGAATTATTCCTAGTAAAATTTCAAAGCCAACAAAACAAAACCAACAAAATTTTCTTTACCGTAGGTAAGGATTTGGTAGGTTTGCAGTAGAGTCCTCCAACAAAATCATCATTTAGTAAGAGTGAATGAGGAAATTGAAAATCCCAGGAGTTTTGAGTAAGCCAAGTTTTGAGTATGTCAACTTTCCCCATTGTTTCAGAAAAAGTGGTGGGTCTTCCTGAGAAGAAAAAGGAAAGAAAAGATGGATGGCACAAGATAATTACATAAGGTAATTTTCTGAAAGGGATTAGAATAATGTAGGCAAAAATGTAGCCAAGTGTCTGTACTTTGAAATACATAAACATATGGTCAAATATTATAAGCATAACTTCATTTTTATGTATTATATATTTTGCCCATGTGTATTTATAAGAAAAGCAAAGTGATAAGAGAATTTTGAGGGTCAACTGCATCTTGGCCAATGTTACATCAGAATACTCACAATCGTAAACAATGACTAAAACAATCTATAGAGAAGTGAATATCCATTTCCTTTTTTTTTTTTTTTTTGAGACGGAGTCTCGCTCTGTCGCCCAGGCTGGAGTGCAGTGGCGGGATCTCAGCTCACTGCAAGCTCCGCCTCCCGGGTTCACGCCATTCTCCTGCCTCAGCCTCCCGAGTAGCTGGGACTACAGGCGCCCGCCACCTCGCCCGGCTAGCTTTTTGTATTTTTTTTTTTTTTTTTTTTTGAGACAGAGTCTGGCTCTGTCGCCCAGGCTGGAGTGCGGTGGCCGGATCTCAGCTCACTGCAAGCTCCGCCTCCCGGGTTTACGCCATTCTCCTGCCTCAGCCTCCCAAGTAGCTGGGACTACAGGCGCCCGCCTCGTCGCCCGGCTAGTTTTTTGTATTCTTTTAGTAGAGACGGGGTTTCACCGTGTTAGCCAGGATGGTCTGGATCTCCTGACCTCGTGATCCCCCCGTCTCGGCCTCCCAAAGTGCTGGGATTACAGGCTTGAGCCACCGCGCCGGGCCAAACATCCATTTCTTTACCCTTTAAAACTTCAATAGTAGCATATAAACATTTAAAGAACTCTTTGAGCTCCACGATCAACTAATTCTGATGTAGCCATAAAAACAATTTTGTAAGAAATAGTCTCGTTTCCACAGTTTATTAAGCTAATCCTTTTATCTTTGGTCATTCAAGTGAACCGTGGGCTATTTTGAGAGTGTGGCTGAAATCCTTGTACCCACTGCTGCTTTTGATTCCTGCTAAGGTATTAATCATATCAGTTTTTAAGTAAATATATTTGCAAATGCAGCTAGAAAATTTTGAGAAATTATCGAAATAGAGATTTGTACCCAAACTTAATATGGCTCATATTTTGTAATACACAGTTTCAAAAATAAAACTATATAGATACAACAATGTTCAGACTTCAACAAGATGATTGGTCTCAAATAATTTCCAATCTTTTAGTGAAGGAATGTAGAGGCATTAGAAACTACAAATTACCCTTAGTGGTTTTTACATTTGAGATAGAGGCACTATTTCTCTCAACTGTGAAGGAAACCTTCTGGTGACATGGGACATATTTTAATTTCAGAATAAGGAAACTGAGGTATACAAGAAAAAATAATTTCTGCAATGTTGCATAGATAGTTGTAGAAAATTGAGTAACTACTCGATCTACATGTATGCATTCAGTAAGATGTTTGTGGATGGTTCTGACTTTTTCTAAAATGAAAAAAATTAATAGTAAAACAGATGTGTGATTGTTTAAAGAAATATTAGGTGCACTAATTTACAGATTTATGACTTCCTAGAATGTTCTGTGTGAGCAATGGCCTCAGGGTTTTAACTGACCTTAAAATTTAATCTTTGCTATAATATTTGTACAATTGATAGATTATCTTGTGTTTTCATTTCATAAATTCACTTACAAAAAACTCCACTACCAGCCGGGTGTGGTGGCTCATGCCTGTGATCCCAGCACTTTGGAAGGCCGAGGCAGGCATATCACTTGAGGTCAGGAGTTTGAGACCAGCCTGCCCAACATGGTGAAACCCCCTACCTACTAAAAATACAAAAAAATGGGCAAGTGTGCTGACACATTCCTGTAATCCCAGCAGTGAGCTGAGATTGGATCACTGCACTGCAGCCTGGAAGACAGAGAAAGACTCCACCAAAAACAAATTAAAAAAAAAAAAAAAAAAAAAAAAACAAATTTAAAACACCAAGTACCCTGACTTTATTGCTTTATATAAGCTCAGCTTCAAAGGCACAGGAAAGTTAATCTCCATGTTACCAACTGAAAAATTTACTTACCTAGAACTTCACTGGAAAACTGATCCCAGTTTTTCATATTAAGTATTTGGAACCAAAACAGAAAATAAACCACATAGATCGTAATTATTTTACCCTCTCCATGAAAGTCATTTGGTCACTTAATTCTGACATAACAACAGTTATGTAGGAAGGTGGAAATAGAAATCCTCCACTATGTTTTTCAAGTGTGTAGCCAGCAGAGAAGGGGAGACTGTACACAAATGGTATGTTAAATAGCTCAGCCAGCAGCTCCCCACAGGAAACAATCGCATCTGCAAGAACAGCATCAAATTTTGACTCTTGTAGATTCTCCATAAGTTTCTTATTTGAAACTCCATCCTTACAGAACTTTCTAATTATGTCATTAAATGTACAGATGATTTCTTGTACTTGAGAAAAATATGATCAAAATGTGTCTTTTGGAAGGTCTGGCCATGATGATAACCTCAAAGTCAGTTTTAGTTAATGATGCAGGATAAACTTCAAGTTTAGGAGTAGATGGGCTGTTGGGATAAAAAAAAATGGAAGCTGAAGATGCCAATACGGTCACCTCATGACCCCTCTGGACAAGCTCATCCAGGATTGTCTCTATATTCATCCAATGACTGAAATCTGTGGGCCACACCAGTACCTTTCCACAACTCCCAGAGCTAATGTAACAGGTCAGCTGTATCAGCAAAATAAAACTGGAGTCCATTTCATACACGTCCTGGTGCAATGCAATGCTTTTTCCCATTTGCTGTTTCTTTGTATCATTTCTTATGGTTATATCCATGATTAAATCACTCTTTCCCATTTGCTTTTTCTTTCTGTCATTTCTTATGGTTATATCCATGGATAAATCAATCACGAAGTTCAAATGTAACTTTTACACTTCAAAGTAAATATGATATCATTAGATTAGCAGTCTGAACATGTATAGGGCAAGAAATTAATGAAGGTAGATGACTTGTTTACCCAAGTGTGTTTAATGTTCCTTTTATGTTTATAAGTGCTATCGTTGAGCTAATAACAATGTTCTTGTATGGACACATCACTTGTCTTATACAATTTATTTTAGAAGAGTTTCCACAAATGTAACCATGAGAGGTTCGTGGTTCTGCATTTTGTTTGACACAGAACTAAAGATAAAATAATGAAACATGGTTCAAATGTTTTTTATATACTTTGTTTACATATAATTTATATGCAGCACCTTCAGCTGAGGTGTGATGTGTAGAGCGGGCTGCCATTTTCGCTGTTTGGGCAACTTAGCTGTTCTTCCCTTCAAACTTTGGAGAGTTCAAATGTACTGGTGGTGGAAGGAATCCACCAGTTGCTGAACATCACCTCTACAAAAACATTGACAGACTACTTCCTTAAGCAGCTCCCAGATTTTGTTCCTCCTCACTGGATGGGACATCCCAAAAAGGGACTCCAGTCACTCCCACCAGTGTTCTTGGGTCTGTAGAGATTTGAAAACTCCCTGTGGCAAAGCTCCCAGAAAGAGGTATGGCCCGGCATCTTTGCTGTTTGAGTGACTTATCAATTCCAGTCTGTAAGCTTGGAAGAGCCCAAGCTGACTGGGGTGGAAATGATACACCAGAAGAACACAGCAACTATATAAAAACGGGGCCAGACTGCTTTTTTAATTGTGTTCCTGACCTTCATCCTCATTACTGGGTGGAGCCTCCCAACAGGGATTTTTGGCTACCACCACTGGTATTCACCAGCTGACAGAGTTTCCAGGCATCCCTGGTAAAAAGATGCCAGGCGACAGGGCAGGCTGATATCTTTGCTGTTTGGGCAACTTAGCCATTCCAGCCTTCTAGCTTTGGAGTGTCCAAGGCAGCAGGGGCTGAAGCATACCCCAGGGCAGCTCAGCTGCTTTATGAAAATGTGGCTAGACACATATGCAGGTCCCTGATACCATTCCTTCTGACTAGGAGTCTGATCTCCTAACTGGAGTCTCCAGCCACCTCTTAGAGGAGTGTTTGTGCCAGAAACAGGTCCATATCTGCCTGGGATGGAGCTACCAGAGAAAAGGGCAGGCTTCCATCTTTCTTGTTTCTCAGCCTTCACTGGTGACACCTCCAGGTACTAGAAAATCTGAGGTGACTAGTGACTGGAGTGGGCCCCTAGCATACCACAGCAGCCCTACAGAAAAATGACCAGAGTGTAATGTGGTTGCCTGCTCCTGTATGTCCTCATCAGGCAGATCTTCCAGGCCTGGGTGTCTAGCCAACACCTGCCAAATCTATCTAGGTAGTAGAAACTTGGCAACTCCTTGGAGAGAGCCCCTGGGGCAACAGAAAGTCTCTTCACCACTGCCTCTGCAATGGAATTTCCCTTGCCTCTCTTGGACCAACAAAGGAGCAAAGACACTGAGCAGCTACTGACTTTCATTTCTCTGAGATGAAGTCACAGGAACAAACAAAGTAGCAAAGCAGCAAGCCAACTGATGTGGAGTCCAGAGGGGTGGGTGCAGGAGAATCTGTAGCAAAGTGTGGCCATCTCTGTAAGTTCAACTTTCATGAATAAGAGACCCTAGCCTTTGGGTAAGAGTCAGACCCGATCCCTGCATGGTGATTCTGCACATCAGATGAGGCTGGTCTGATTTGAGCACTCCCTGATCTTCTACCCTCTCCTGGGACCCAAGCCTTGCCATGCCTACTTACATGGCAGTCTTGGGTGTCCTGAGGTCCCACACCATAGTTTCTGCAACAGAGGACCAGGACTGACTGATAGAGAGTTCCACTGAGGCAGCCCCTACAACTGTGCACCAGTCTGCATGTTCCCTCCCATACTGCAGCTTCCCCTGAGCCTACAGAAACTCCTCACACCACTTTGCTGAATGTATGCCTGCCTGGGTGGGTTTTGCTGTACCTGACCCAGCAGCACACAGGAGTGCAGTGCATGCCTGCATGCCCCCCCACCTACCACATTCACTCAAATCACCCTGACAGTCTTTGCAGCATTGCAGACAGAGCCTTGATAGGCACAGAACCAGAAATCCCTGTCTGGCCAGTACCCACCTTTTTGCTGATGCTGCACAGAGGACAGGATCCTCCCACACCTTGAGTGATCACTTCTGCTAGCAGGGCGCAGAGAAGGCACCCAGACTTGTGATGGCAATCACTCCACTCTAAACAAACACCACCTCCAGTGTGACATAACACAGTCTCCAGCAGGGGCCTTCCACTTCCCTTACAACTGCTTTGCTTCTGCCACTGTGATGAACACTCAGAAAGAGGCAGACACTCCTGCACTCGCTAGCACTCTGCTGCAGTTGCCGCACCTTGATCACTCCAGTGGAGTAGGCTTAAAGCCATGAAAAGCCAGAGAACAAAGCTGGGGCTCAATGCAAGTCCACCAGAGTTAAAGCATACAGTCCAGGAACTGGGAACTGAAGACTGCCCCTCTACAAACAAAGCCAGTTGGCTGAATCTACCTCATATCACAAACAAACCCTCAAGGCAATCAAATAGCATAAAAGAAAGAAAGAAAAAAAAAAAAAACCCAAAAGCCAGCAACCTCAAAAACTGAAGGCAGATAAGCCCACAAAAATAAGAAAGAATCAATGCAAGAACAGTGAAAACTCAAAAAGACAGAGTGCTTTCTTTCATCCAAATTACAGCATCACCTCTCCAGCAGAGGTTTGGAACTGGGCTAAATGGCTGAAATGACAGAAGTAAAATTCAAAATAGGGATATAAACAAAGTTTGCTGAGCTAAGGGAGTATAATGTAACCCAATGCAAGAAAGCTAAAAATAATATTAACACATTGCAGAAGTTAACAAAGTAGCCTGTATAGAGAAAATGTAACCTACCTGATAGAGTTGAAAACAACACCACAGACTTTCATAATGGAATCACAAGTATTAATAGCAAAATAGACCAACTGAAAAATGAGTATCAGATCTTTAAGACCCGCTTTCTGAAATAAGAGAGGTGGGCAACAACAGAGAAAAAATAAAAATGAATGAACAAAACCTCAAGAAATGTGGAATTATGTGAAAAGAATGAGTATGAGTAATTGGTGTATCTGAAAAAGATGACAACAATGAAATCAACTTGGAAAGCATGCTTCAGGATATCATCCATGAGAACTTTTCCGCTCTAGCTAGAGAGGCCAATATTCAAATTTAGAAATGCAGAAAACCCCAGTGAGATAATCCATGAGAAGATCATCCCCAAGACAAACAATTATCAGATTCTCTAAAGTCAAAATAAAAAGAAATGTAAAAGACAGCTAGAGAGAAAGGAAAAATTACAAACAATGGAAAGCTCATCAGACTAACAATGGACTTCTCAGCCAAAATCCCAGAAGCCAGGAGATATTTGTGGCCAATATTCAACATCCTTTTGAAAAAAAAAAAAATATATATATATTTTTTTTTTTATTATACTTTAAGTTCTAGGGTACATGTGCATAACGTGCAGGTTTGTTACATATGTATACTTATGCCATGTTGGTGTGCTGCACCCATCAACTCGTCAGCACCCATCAATTCATCATTTATATCATGTATAACTCCCCAATGCAATCCCTCCCTCCTCCCCCCTCCCACCTCCCCATGATAGGCCCCAGTGCGTGATGTTCCCCTTCCCGAGTCCAAGTGATCTCATTGTTCAGTTCCCACCTATGAGTGAGAACATGCGGTGTTTGGTTTTCTGTTCTTGTGATAGTTTGCTAAGAATGATGGTTTCCAGCTGCATCCATGTCCCTACAAAGGACGCAAACTCATCCTTTTTTATGGCTGCATAGTATTCCATGGTGTATATGTGCCACATTTTCTTAATCCAGTCTGTCACAGATGGCCATTTGGGTTGATTCCAAGTCTTTGCTATTGTGAATAGTGCCGCAATAAACATACGTGTGCATGTGTCTTTGTAGTAGAATAATTTATAATCCTTTGGGTATATACCCAGTAGTGGGATGGCTGGGTCATATGGTACATCTAGTTCTAGATCCTTGAGGAATTGCCATACTGTTTTCCATAATGGTTGAACTAGTTTACAATCCCACCAACAGTGTAAAAGTGTTCCTATTTCTCCACATCCTCTCCAACACCTGTTGTTTCCTGACTTCTTAATGATTGCCATTCTAACTGGTGTGAGATGGTATCTCATTGTGGTTTTGATTTGCATTTCTCTGATGGCGAGTGACGATGAGCATTTTTTCATGTGTCTGTTGGCTGTATGAATATCTTCTTTTGAGAAATGTCTGTTCATATCCTTTCCCCACTTTTTGATGGGGTTGTTTGTTTTTTCTCGTATATTTGTTTGAGTTCTTTGTAGATTCTGGATATTAGCCCTTTGTCAGATGAGTAGGTTGCAAAAATTTTCTCCCATTCTGTAGGTTGCCTGTTCACTCTGATGGTAGTTTCTTTTGCTGTGCAAAAGCTCTTTAGTTTAATAAGATCCCATTTGTCAATTTTTGCTTTTGCTGCCGTTGCTTTTGGTGTTTTAGACATGAAGTCCTTGCCCATGCCTATGTCCTGAATGGTACTACCTAGATTTTCTTCTAGGGTTTTTATGGTATTAGGTCTAACATTTAAGTCTCTAATCCATCTTGAATTAATCTTCGTATAAGGGGTAAGGAAAGGATCCAGTTTCAGCTTTCTACTTATGGCTAGCCAATTTTCCCAGCACCATTTATTAAATAGGGAATCCTTTCCCCATTTCTTGTTTCTCTCAGGTTTGTCAAAGATGAGATGGCTGTAGATGTGCGGTATTATTTCTGAGGACTCTGTTCTGTTCCATTGGTCTATAGCTCTGTTTTGGTACCAGCACCATGCTGTTTTGGTTACTGTAGCCTTGTAGTATAGTTTGAAGTCAGGTAGCGTGACGCCTCCAGCTTTGTCCTTTTGACTTAGGATTGTCTCGGCAATGCGGGCTCTTTTTTGGTTCCATGTGAACTTTAAAGCAGTTTTTTCCAATTCTGTGAAGAAACTCATTGGTAGCTTGATGGGGATGGCATTGAATCTATAAATAACCTTGGGCAGTATGGCCATTTTCACGATATTGATTCTTCCTATCCATGAGCATGGTATGTTCTTCCATTTGTTTGTGTCCTCTTTGATTTCACTGAGCAGTGGTTTGTAGTTCTCCTTGAAGAGGTCCTTTACATCCCTTGTAAGCTGGATTCCTAGGTATTTTATTCTCTTTGAAGCAATTGTGAATGGAAGTTCATTCCTGATTTGGCTCTCTGCTTGTCTGTTACTGGTGTATAAGAATGCTTGTGATTTTTGCACATTAATTTTGTATCCTGAGACTTTGCTGAAGTTGCTTATCAGCTTAAGGAGATTTTAGGCTGAGACGATGGGGTTTTCTAAATATACAATCATGTCATCTGCAAACAGGGACAATTTGACTTCTTCTTTTCCTAACTGGATACCCTTGATTTCTTTCTCTTCCCTGATTGCCCTAGCCAGAACTTCCAACACTATGTTGAATAGGAGTGGTGAGAGAGGGCATCCCTGTCTTGTGCCAGTTTTCAAAGGGAATTTTTCCAGTTTTTGCCCATTCAGTATGATATTAGCTGTGGGTTTGTCATAAATGGCTCTTATTATTTTGAGATACGTTCCATCAATACCGAATTTATTGAGCGTTTTTAGCATGAAGGGCTGTTGAATTTTGTCAAAAGCCTTTTCTTCATCTATTGAGACAATCATGTGGTTCTTGTCTTTGGTTCTGTTTATATGCTGGATTACGTTTATTGATTTGCGAATGTTGAACCAGCCTTGCATCCCAGGGATGAAGCCCACTTGATCATGGTGGATAAGCTTTTTGATGTGCTGCTGAATCCGGTTTGCCAGTATTTTATTGAGAATTTTTGCATCCATATTCATCAGGGATATTGGTCTAAAATTCTCTTTTTTTGTTGTGTCTCTGCCAGGCTTTGGTATCAGGATGATGTTGGCCTCATAAAATGAGTTAGGGAGGATTCCCTCTTTTTCTATTGATTGGAATAGTTTCAGAAGGAATGGTACCAGCTCCTCCTTGTACCTCTGGTAGAATTCAGCTGTGAATCCATCTGGTCCTGGACTTTTTTTGGTGGGTAGGCTATTAATTGTTGCCTCAATTTCAGAGCCTGCTATTGGTCTATTCAGGGATTCAACTTCTTCCTGGTTTAGCCTTGGGAGAGTGTAAGTGTCCAGGAAATTATCCATTTCTTCTAGATTTTCTAGTTGATTTGCGTAGAGGCGTTTACAGTATTCTCTGATGGTAGTTTGTATTTCTGTGGGGTCAGTGGTGATATCCCCTTTATCATTTTTTATTGCATCTATTTGATTCCTCTCTCTTTTCTTCTTTATTAGCCTTGCTAGCGGTCGGTCAATTTTGTTGATCTTTTCAAAAAACCAACTCCTGGATTCATTGATTTTTTGGAGGGTTTTTTGTGTCTCTATCTCCTTCAGTTCTGCTCTGATCTTAGTTATTTCTTGCCTTCTGCTAGCTTTTGAATGTGTTTGCTCTTGCCTCTCTAGTTCTTTTAATTGTGATGTTAGAGTGTCAATTTTAGATCTTTCCTGCTTTCTCTTGTGGGCATTTAGTGCTATAAATTTCCCTCTACACACTGCTTTAAATGTGTCCCAGAGATTCTGGTATGTTGTATCTTTGTTCTCATTGGTTTCAAAGAACATCTTTATTTCCGCTTTCATTTCGTTATGTACCCAGTAGTCATTCAGGAGGAGGTTGTTCAGTTTCCATGTAGTTGAGCGGTTTTGATTGAGTTTCTTAGTCCTGAGTTCTAGTTTGATTGCACTGTGGTCTGAGAGACAGTTTGTTATAATTTCTGTTCTTTTACATTTGCTGAGGAGTGCTTTACTTCCAATTATGTGGTCAATTTTGGAATAAGTGCGATGTGGTGCTGAGAAGAATGTATATTCTGTTGATTTGGGGTGGAGAGTTCTATAGATGTCTATTAGGTCCACTTGGTGCAGAGATGAGTTCAATTCCTGGATATCCTTGTTAACTTTCTGTCTCGTTGATCTGTCTAATGTTGACAGCGGAGTGTTGAAGTCTCCCATTATTATTGTATGGGAGTCTAAGTCTCTTTGTAAGTCCCTAAGGACTTGCTTTATGAATCTGGGTGCTCCTGTATTGGGTGCATATATATTTAGGATAGTTAGCTCTTCCTGTTGAATTGATCCCTTTACCATTATGTAATGGCCTTCTTTGTCTCTTTTGATCTTTGATGGTTTAAAGTCTGTTTTATCAGAGACAAGGATTGCAACCCCTGCTTTTTTGTGTTCTCCATTTGCTTGGTAGATCTTCCTCCATCCCTTTATTTTGAGCCTATGTATGTCTCTGCATGTGAGATGGGTCTCCTGAATACAGCAGACTGATGGGTCTTGACTCTTTATCCAGTTTGCCAGTTTGTGTCTTTTAATTGGAGCATTTAGTCCATTAACATTTAAGGTTAATATTGTTATGTGTGAACTTGATCCTGCCATTAGATATTAACTGGTTATTTTGCTCGTTAGTTGATGCAGTTTCTTCCTAGCCTCGATGGTCTTTATATTTTGGCATGTTTTTGCGATGGCTGGTACCGGTTGTTCCTTTCCATGTTTAGGGCTTCCTTCAGGGTCTCTTGTAAGGCAGGCCTGGTGGTGACAAAATCTCTAAGCATTTGCTTATCTGTAAAGGATTTTATTTCTCCTTCACTTATGAAACTTAGTTTGGCTGGATATGAAATTCTGGGTTTAAAATTCTTTTCTTTAAGAATGTTGAATATTGGCCCCCACTCTCTTCTGGCTTGTAGAGTTTCTGCTGAGAGATCTGCTGTTAGTCTGATGGGCTTCCCTTTGTGGGTAACCCGACCTTTCTCTCTGGCTGCCCTTAAGATTTTTTCCTTCATTTCAACTTTGGTGAATCTGGCAATTATGTGTCTTGGAGTTGCTCTTCTGGAGGAGTATCTTTGTGGCGTTCTCTGTATTTCCTGAATTTGAATGTTGGCCTGCCCTACTAGGTTGGGGAAGTTCTCCTGGATGATTTCCTGAAGAGTGTTTTCCAACTTGGTTCCATTTTCCCCCTCACTTTCAGGCACCCCAATCAGGCGTAGATTTGGTCTTTTTACGTAATCCCATACTTCTTGCAGGCTTTGCTCATTTCTTTTTCTTCTTTTTTCTTTTGGTTTCTCTTCTCGCTTCATTTCATTCATTTGATCTTCAATCGCTGATACTCTTTCTTCCAGTTGATCGAGTCGGTTACTGAAGCTTGTGCATTTGTCACGTATTTCTCGTGTCATGGTTTTCATCTCTGTCATTTCGCTTATGATCTTCTCTGCATTAATTAGTCTAGCTGTCAATTCTTCCACTCTTTTTTCAAGATTTTTAGTTTCTTTGCGCTGGGTACGTAATTCCTCCTTTAGCTCTGATAAGTTTGATGGACTGAAGCCTTCTTCTCTCCTCTCGTCCAAGTCATTCTCTGACCAGCTTTGATCCGTTGCTGGCGATGGGCTGCGCTCCTTTGCAGGGGGAGATGCGCTCTTATTTTTTGAATTTCCAGCTTTTCTGCCCTGCTTCTTCCCCATCTTTGTGGTTTTATCTGTCTCTGGTCTTTGATGGTGGTGACGTACTAATGCGGTTTTGGTATAGGTGTCCTTCCTGTTTGATAGTTTTCCTTCTGACAGTCAGAAGGACTGTCTGTTGGTCTGTTGGAGATTGCTTGAGGTCCACTCCAGACCCTGTTTGCCTGGGTATCAGCAGCAGAGGTTGCCGAAGATAGAATATTGCTGAACAGCGAGTGTACCTGTCTGATTCTTCCTTTGGAAGTTTCCTCTCAGGGGTGTACTCCACCCTGTGAGGTGTGGGGTATCAGACTGCCCCTAGTGGGGGATTTCTCCCAGCTAGGCTACTCAGGGGTCAGGGACACACCTGAGCAGGCAGTCTGTCCGTTCTCAGATCTCAACCTCCGCGTTGGGAGATCCACGGCTCTCCCCAAAGCTGTCAGACAGAGTCGTTCGCGTCTGCACCGGCTCCCTCTACTTCCCCTGTTGGTCTTCAGCTGTGCGCTGTCCCCAGAGGTGGAGACTACAGAGACAGGCAGGCTTCCTTGAGCTGCTGTGAGCTCCACCCAGTTCGAGCTTCCCAGAGGCTTTGTTTACCTAGTTAAGCCTCAGCAATGGCGGGCGCCCCTCCCCCAGCCTCGCTGCTGCCTTGTGGATAGATCGCGGCAGACTGCTGTGTTAGCAGTGAGGGAGGCTTCGTGGGCGTGGGACCCTCCCGGCCAGGTGTGGGATATATTCTGGTGTGCCTGTATGCTTACAGCGCAGTATTGGGGTGGGAGTTACCCGATTTTCCAGGTGTTGTGTGTCTCAGTTCCCCTGGCTAGGAAAACGGATCCCCTTCCCCCTTGCGCTTCCAGGTGAGGCGATGCCTCGCCCTGCTTCAGCTCTCGCTGGTCAGGCTGCAGCAGCTGACCAGCACCAATTGTCCGGCACTCCCTAGTGAGATGACCCCAGTACCTCAGTTGAAAATGCAGAAATCACCGGTCTTCTGTGTCGCTCGCGCTGGGAGTTGGAGACTGGAGCTGTTCCTATTTGGCCATCTTGCTCCGCCCCCTATTTTTTTTTATTATACTTTAAGTTCTAGAGTACATGTGCAAAAGATGCAGGTTTGTTACATATGCAGGCATGTGCCATTTTGATGTGCTGCACCCATTAACTCATCATTTACATTAAGTATATCTCCTAATGCTATTCCTTTCCGCTCTCCCCTCAATAGAACATGGTGTGTGATGTTCCCCTTCATGTGTCCAAGTGATCTCATTGTTTAATTCCCACCTATGAGTGAGAACATGTGGTATTTGGTTTTCTGTTCTTGCGATAGTTTTCTGAGAATGATGGTTTCCAGCTGCATCCGTCACCCTACAAAGCACACGAACTCATCCTTCTTTATGGGTGCATAGTATTCCATGATGTATATGTGATACATTTTCTTAATCCAGTCTGTCACTGATGGACATTTGGGTTGATTCCAAGTCATTGCTATTGTGAATAGTGCCACAATAAACATACATGTGCATGTGTCTTTATAGCAGCATGACTTATAATCCTTTGGGTATATCCCCAGCAGTGGGATGACTGGGTCAAATGGTATTTCTAGTTCTAGATCCTTGAGAAATCGCCACACTGTTTTCCACAATGGTTGAACTAGTTTACTGTCCCACCAGCAGTGTAAAAGTGTTCCTATTTCTCCACATCCTCTCCAACACCTGTTGTTTCCTGATTTTTTAATGATTGCCATTCTAACTGGTGTGAGATGGTATCTCTATGTGGTTTTGATTTGCATTTTCCTGATGGTGAGTGATGATGAGTATTTTTTCATGTGTCTGTTGGCTGAATGAATGTCTTCTTTTGAGAAGTGTCTGTTCTTATCCTTTGCCCACTTTTTGATGGGGTTGTTTGTTTTGTTCTTGTAAATTTGTTTGAGTTCTTTGTAGATTCTGGATATTAGCCCTTTGTCAGATGAGTAGATTGCAAAAATTTTCTCCCATTCTGTAGGTTGCCTGTTCACTTTGATGGTAGTTTCTTTTGCTATGAAGAAGCTCTTTAGTTTAATTAGATCCCATTTTTCAATTTTGACTTTTGTTGCTGTTACTTTTGTTTTTAGACATGAAGGCCTTGCCCATGTCTATGTCTTGAATGGTATTAGCTAGGTTTCCTTCTAGGGTTTTTATCTTTTTAGGTCTAACATTTAAATATGTAATCTAAATTGAATTAATTTTTGTATAAGGAGTAAGGAAAGGATCCAGTTTCAGCTTTCTACTTATGACTAGCCAATTTTCCCAGCACCATTTATTAAGTAGGGAATCCTTTCCCCATTTCTTGTTTTTCTCAGGTTTGTCAAAGATCAGATGGCCGTAGATCTGTGGTATTATTTCTGAGGGGTCTGTTCTATTCCATTGGTCTATATCTCTGTTTTGGTACCAGCACCATGCTCTTTTGGTTACTGTAGCGTTGTAGTATAGTTTGAAGTCAGGTAGCATGATGCCTCCTGCTTTGTTCATTTGACTTAGGATTGTCTTGGAAATGCGAGGTCTTTTTTGGTTCCATATGAACTTTAAAGAAGTTTTTTTTTTCCAATTCTGTGAAGAAAATCATTGGTAGTGTAATGGGAATGACATTGAATCTATAAATTACCTTGGGCAGCATGGCCGTTTTCACAATATTGATGCTTCCTATCCATGAGCATGATATGTTCTTCTATTAGTTTGTGTCCTCTTTTATTTCACTGAGCAGTGACTTGTAGTTTATCCTTGAAGAGGTCCTTTACATCCCTTGTAAGTTGGATTCATAGGTATTTTATTTTCTTTGAAGCTATTGTGAAGGGGAGTTCATTCGTGATTTGGCTCTCTCTTTGTCTGTTACTGGTGTATAAGAATGCTTGTGATTTTTGCACATTGATTTTGTATCCTAAGACTTTGTTGAAGTGGCTTATAAGCTTAAGGAGATTTTGGGCTGAGACAATGGGGTATTCTAAATGTACAATCATGTCATCTGCAAACAGGGACAACTTGACTTCTTTTCCTAACTGAATACCCTCTATTTCTTTTTCTTGCCTGATTGTCCTAGCCAGAACTTCTATTACTATGTTGAATAGGAGTGGTGAGAGAGAGCATCCTTGTCTTGCACCGATGTTGAAAGGGAATGCTTCCAGCGTTTGCCCATTAAATACGATATGGGCTGTTGGTTTGTCATAAGTAGCTCTTATTATTTTGATATACGTTCCATCAACACCGAATGTATTGAGAGCTTTTAGCATGAAGGGCTGTTGAATTTTGTCAAAAGCCTTTTCTGCATCTATTGAGATAATCATGTGTTTTTTGTCTTTGGTTCTGTTTGCATGCTGGATTATGTTTATTGATTTACGTATGTTGAACCAGCCTTGCATCCCAGGGATGAAGCCCTCTTGATCATGGTGGATAAACTTTTTGATGTGCTAGTGGATTCAGTTTGCCAGTATTTTATTGAAGATTTTTGCATTGATGTTCATCAGGGATATTGGTCTAACATTCTCTTTTTGTTGTATCTCTGTCAGGGTTTAGTATCAGGATGATGTTGGCCTCTCAAAATGAGTTAGGGAGGATTCCCTCTTTTTCTATTAATTGGAGTAGCTTCAGACGGGATTGTACCAACTCCTCCTTGTACCTCTGGTAGAATTTGGCTGTCAATCTGTCTGGTCTGGACTTTTTTTGGTTGGTAGGCTATTAATTATTGCCTCCATTTCAGAGCCTGCTATTGGTCTATTCAGGAATTCAACTTCTTCCTGGTTTAGTCTTCGGAGAGTTTAAGTGTCTAGGAAATTATCCATTTCTTCTAGGTTTTCTAGTTTATTTGTGTAGAGTTGTTTATAGTATTCTCTGATGGTAGTTTGTATTTCTGTGAGGTCAGTGGTGATATCCCCTTTATCATTTTTTATTGTGTCTATTTGATTCTTCTCTCTTTTCTTCTTTATTAGTCTTGCTAGCGGTCTATCCATTTTGTCAATCTTTTCAAAAAAACAGCTCCTGGATTCATTGATTTTTTTGGAGGGTTTTTATGTGTATCTATCTCTTTCAGTTCTGCCCTGATCTTAGTGATTTCTTGCCTTCTGCTAGCTTTTGAATGTGTTTACTTTTGCTTCTCTAGTTCTGTTAATTGTGATGTTAGGGTGTCAATTTTAGATCTTTCCTGCTTTCTCTTGTGAGCAATTAGTGCTATAAATTTCCCTCTACACACTGCTTTAAAAGTGTCCCAGAGATTCTGGTATATTGTATCTTTGTTGTCATTGGTTTCAAAGAACATCTTTATTTCTGCCTTCATTTTGTGTTGTACCCAGTAGTCATTCAGAAGCATATTGTTCAGTTTCCATGTAGTTGAGTGGTTTTGATTGATTTTCTTAGTCCTGAGTTCTAGTTTGATTGCACTGTGGTCTGAGAGACAGTGTGTTATAATTTCTGTTCTTTTACATTTGCTGAGGAGCGCTTTACTTCCAACTATGTGGTCTGTTTTTGAATAAATGTGATGTGGTGCTGAGAAGAATGTATATTCTGTTGATTTTGGGTGGAGAGTTCTGTAGATGTCTGTTGATTTTGGGTGGAGAGTTCTGTAGATATCTATTAGGTCTGCTTGGTGCAGAGTTGAGTTCAATTCCTGAATATCCTTTTTAACTTTCTGTCCGATGATCTGTCTAATGTTGACAGTGGAGTGTTAAAGTCTCCCATTATTATTGTATGGGAGTCTAAGTCTCTTTGTAAGTCTCTAAGGACTTGCTTTATGAATCTGGGTTTTCCTGTATTGGGTGCATATATATTTAAGATAGTTAGCTCTTCGTGCTTTACCATTATTTAATGGCCTTCTTTGTCTCTTTTGATCTTTAATGGTTTAAAGTCTGTTTTATCGGAGACTCAGATTACAACCCCTGCCTTTCTTTTTTTGTTTTCCATTTACTTGGTAGATCTTCCTCCATCCCTTTATTTTGAACCTATGTGTATCTCTGCATGTGAGATGGATCTCCTGAATACAGCAAACTGATGGGTCTTGACTCTTTATCTAATTTGCCAGCCTGTGTCTTTTAATTAGACCATTTAGTTCATTTACATTTAAGGTTAATAATGTTATGTGTGAACTTGAGCCTGTCATTATATTAGCTGGTTATTTTGCTCGCTCATTGATGCAGTTTCTTCCTAACATCGATGGACTTTACATTTTGACATGTTTTTACAATGGCTGGTACCTGTTGTTCCTTTCTATGTTTAGTGCTTCCTTCAGGATTTCTTGTAGGGTGGGCCAGGTGGTGTCAAAATCTCTAAGCATTTGCTTGTCTGTAAAGCATTTTATTTCTCCTTCACTTATGAAATTTACTTTGGCTGGATATGAAATTCTGTGTTGAAAATTCTTTTCTTTGAGAATGTTGAATAGTGGCTCCCACTCTCTTCTGGCATGGAGAGTTTCTGCCTAGAGATCTGCTGTTAGTCTGATGGGCTTCCTTTTGTGTGTACCCTGACCTTTCTCTCTGGCTGCCCTTAACATTTTTTCCTTCATTTCAACTTTGGTGAATCTGACAATTAGGTGTCTTTGAGTTGCTCTTCTCCAGGAGTATCTTTGTGGCGTTCTCTGTATTTCCTGAATTTGAATGCTGGCCTGCCTTACTAGGTTGGGGAAGTTCTCTCGGATGATATCCTGCAGAGTGTTTTCCAACTTGGTTCCATTTTCCCGTCACTTTCAGGTACACCAATCAGACGTAGATTTGATCTTTTCACAAAATCCCATATTTCTTAGAGGCTTTGTTCATTTCTTTTTACTCTTTTTTTTCTCTACACTTATCTTCTCACTCATTTCATTCATTTGATCCTCAATCGCTGATACTCTTTCTTCCAGTTGATCGAGTCAGTTACTGAAGCTTGTGCATTTGTCACGTAGTTCTCGTGTTATGGCTTTCATCTTTATCAGTTCTTTTAAGGTCTTCTCTGCATTGATTATTCTAGTTATCCATTCATGCATTCTTTTTTCAAGGTTTTTACTTTCTTTGTGCTGGTTATGTAGTTCCTCCTTTAGCTCTGAGAAGTTTGATCTACTGAAGCCTTCTTCTCTCAACTCATCAAAGTCATTCTCCATCTAGCTTTGTTCCATTGCTGGCAGTACTACTCATCTTAAAATATCAAAAGGAAGAGAGACTTTCTATACAATTTCACTATGTAATAGTTTCTTTAGTAGCAGTTAAAACAATACAATGCTGTTCGAAATGAAGCCAAAATATTCTGAGTATGTGTAAAACAGCTCTCATACTGTCAGTGGACTTCTTCATGTTCTTGTGTTTATGTAGAAAGTGTGAAATAAAGTTAAGCTGAGTAAATATTTTTCTGTGTAAACTATGAATTAGAACAACAAATTTCAATATAAGTTCAAAAAATTTCAATACAAGCTCATATGGATTTACATTATTTTTTATTTTCCCGAGTGTGTTCTTCATTTCCACAAAATATTTCTAACCATTAACTGGCTGGTAAATCACTGAAAAACAAATTTTTGTTTGACAAAGTACATTTTGAAAGTTTTTTATTTTTATTTTTATTTTTTAGTCACAGGAAGAAAGAAATCTTGCATCATAACCTTTCTTCCTGGAATAAACTGAAGTAGTCTCATCTATCAGGTTTTCCAGCTTCAAATCTCAGAGATAACTAATCACTTTTTCCCTTCTTTCCTTTTCCAGCAAAATTCCAGAAACAAAACAGACAACATTTCATGATGATAAATATCACAGTTGCCACACAGGCCAGCAGGAACCCAATCACATCCAAAGAGTGGTACTGGAACCAGGTGAGGTCATGGGCTGCAGGTCGAAGGTGTTTAGCTCCTTTGTGGCGCATGACAAATTCAATCCAGAAGACTGCTCGATCCAGGGGCTTCACCGGTTGATCATGTTGAATTCTTGATAATTTCATAACATTCTCTTTATATCTGAAGGATAAAAATAAAGATACCAATGTAGCAGAAAGAGGCATAGACAAAACCCCTCAAACACCAAGTTAAAGAAGGAAGGGGTTTATTCAGCCAGAAGCATCAGCAAGACTCCTGTCTCAAGAGCTGAGATCCCCGAGTGAGCAATTCCTGTTTGTTTCAAGGGCTCACAACTCTACAGGCGTCCATTTGAGAGGGTCATGGTCAGTTGAGCAAGTAGTGGGTACATGACTGGGGACTGCATGCACCAGTAATCAGAACAGAACAGAAGAGGACAGGGATTTTTACAACGTTTTTCCATAAAATGCCTGGAATCTATAGATAACATAACCAGTGAGGTCGGGGTCGATCTTTAACTACCAGGCCCAGAGAGTGGCACCAGGCTATTTGCTTGTGGATTTCATTTCTGCCTTTTAGTATTTACTTCTTTTTTCTTTGTAGGCAGAAATTGGGCATAAGACAATATGAGGAGTGATCTCCTCCCTTACTAACACTGAAAGTAAGTTAACTTGCCTGTGCATATCAAGTTTATGAAAGGCTTTTAAAGTGCCAAATAATTCAAAGTAAATGTCAAAGAATTGACATAGAACTTGTGTACTTTAATTTGAGTCAGCATAGTAAGTTTGGCTTTTAAATTGAACTTTTCTCATTGACAAATGTCTTTTAAAGTAGAAATTGAATGTTAGGTGAGAAAGTTAATTTTTTTTTGAAGCAGAGAAAATATGAGGCATTTTAATTTTTTGTAATTGTTTAATTTTAAGTTTTTGTGGGTACATATTAAGTGCATATATTTATGGGGTATATAAGTTTTTTCGATAAAATGTGAAATAATCACATCATGAAAAATAGGATATTCATTCCTTAAGCATTTATCCTTTGTATTATGAGCAATTCAATACACTGTTAGTTCTCAGGCAGACATATGGAGAATGTGCTCAACATCATGAACCATTTTAAGTACTGTAAGAAAGATCGTGAAAATGCAATATGAGAATTATCATCTCTAAGTTCCTAAAAAGTAATTATGTCATGGTGAGTGACATGCCTCATAGCTAGCCACTATGCTTCTACATTACTCTTTTGTCTCCTACTGTTTCCCACCCTGTAGCCAGAATGATTTTTTGCAATTAAAATCAGTGTATAGCACTCCCCTAATGAAGACCTTTCCCTGGCTTACCATTATTTAAAGAATAAAATCCAACTCTGTTATTTGGTCTACAGAATCCTACATTGTTTGATACTGGCAAGCTCTTTTCCTAACACTTTTCCCCTGCACACTGTCTTCTAGATTGGCCTTCTAGTTTTTTCTTTAAGCTCCCAAAGGTATTCTCATCTTAGCATCTTACACGTTTTTCCCCTGTCTCCTGTTCTTGGAGTATTCTGTCTTGCTACAACCCAACAAGGTATGCTTCTCTGCCTTTTTATGGCTTCCTTCTAATGTTACTTCTAAGAGAGGCTTTTACTGACCACACTATGATGGAACCTCTAGGATTTTCTCTATTTTCTGTGTCTATTTTGCTATTTGATTTCTAGAATTTTAAAATGCATTATATCTCATAAAATAAACATTTAAATAGTAAATAGAAAAGATAAATATATGCACACTAAGTGAATAGTTCAAAAATGTAAGATCATCTTGAACATTTTTTTGAGGTGAAGATATCTATTTACCTACTGCTCAGAATGTGGTATAGGATATCACAACCTCCCTAGAATCACTCTCTTTTTCTGAACTATTTAGTCACTACTTTTGACCTCCAATTACGTATTAGCCTGACTTCAAATAGCATGCATTAGTTTTGCTTGTTTATGTAATTGAATTATATAATATATACTCATTAGTGTCTTTTATTAATGTCGCAGTTGTTGGATAATTCCTTTGCTGTATAGTATTTTGTTGATTGATAAAGCACAGATTTTTTCTTCATTTTAAGATTAATATGTATTTGTGTTGCTAACAGGTTTTAGACACTATTGATAACTCTGTCATAAACATTCTTCTAGATGGTATTAGATTTATGTATTTATACATATCTCTTGGGTATATAATTGAGAGAAGAATTGCTGAGATAAAATTGGATGTATAATTGTGATCCACTTCTTGACTTTAACTTTTTTGAAGTGTATTTTTTTGATCTCTAAAATTTAAAGATATGTTATAGTTTTTATAACCTCCCTTACTCCACTATGACTGCATCATACAGTTTCTATGACATTAAATCTTATTATATTTACTAAGTCTTTGGATATTGCCCACCACATATCACTTCAAATAACTATTTGACATGCTCTAAGAAAAGGTGTCTTCCAGTTGATATATATAATACATATATGTGTATTGTATATGTACATATGTGCATGTGTATCATTTTACATTATAAGATTCCATTTGTTAATTGTGTTCTCAAATGTTTTTATATCTTTACCCATTATTTGCTCTTTTTTTAAGTCTGTTTAGATTGAGTGAAAGTATTTGCATAATCACATTTAAATCTACCAGTTTGCTTTATATATATTTTTTCTATTTGTCCAAGTTGATTTGTGTTTCTTTTTCCTATCTACTTTAAAGGTTTTTTTTTTTTTTTTTTTTTTTTTTTTTTTTTTTTTTAATCATTCATTGACCTTCTTTTTTTGTGATAAAGTAATTTTAAAGTATTCTTTTAGATGATACCCTCCTTATTTAAAAGCATTATTGATAGTAGTTATGAATGCTGAATTGATGATAGCTGGACTACGCAAGGAATTTTGCACATTGATATCTTTGGGTGTGAAAAAATCAATTATTAAAAATTTGAATTAAAATTATCTTTTTGTGTTTCAAAGACCATCATCCAAATGGAAAATTTAGTGAACCCAGAATGGGACAAAATTTTTAAAAATTATATATCTGAAATGACCCATAATATATAAATAGTTCCTAAAACTTAATAATAAGACAAATAGCAAAGTTGAAAAATGTTCCAAGGATTGTAGTAGACATGTTTTCAGGGAAGATATATGAATGATCAGTAAACACATATAAGGATTCTCAACATCTTTAGCCATAATGAAAATGCAATCCGAGACCAGGATGAGAGATCATTTTACACCCACTAAGAAGGCTGTAACAAAAAGACAGATAATAACTCATTTGGCAAAAGTATGGAGGAATTGTAACCATGTTGTACTGCTGGTGGTAGTGATGAATGAAACAAGTACTTTGGAAGACAGTTTAGCAGTTCTTCATAAACATACAGTTCCCACATGAGCCAGCAATTCCACTTGTAGTGTCAACCCAAAAGAAAGGAAAACAGGTTTATGCAAAAACTTGTGTAGCAATATTCCTAGTAACCACAATTGGAAACAATCGAAAGGCCAATGAACTGATAAGTTAACAACTAAAATATGACATATCCTTACTAAAAAATATTAAACTGTTGTAAAAAGAAATGAAGTATTAAAATGCACAACAACATGAATAAAACTAACACCATAAAAACAACAAAAAATTAAGCTAGGTGAAATGTCATTTACACAGCACCATAAACTGTATGATTCCATTTATATGAAATACCTAGAGAGAACAATCTCTAGAGAAAGAAAACAAATTAGTGTTAGACTAGGGCTAAGCGTTCATAGGAAATGACTTCTGTGTCTTTGCAGTTTCTTTTGTGCTGACAAAAATGTTCTAAAATTAAGTGATAGTGATGGCTTCATGGCTCTGTAAACATAATAAATATATTTGGATTTTATACCATAAAAAGAAGGATTTTATGGTATCAAAATTAAATCTCATTTTTAAGTACATTACAGTAATGATAATAATAAAAGTTAATTTTTCAGCAGGAAAACAGCCATGTTCTGAGGCATTTTAGATACCAAATTAAAATATTTTTTATATTATTTCATTTATTCTTCCTTTCTACCGATTCATTATGCCAAATTTTTAAGAAATATATTTCTTATATTATCTATATCATTTTAAAAGTTTTTTTGTGTAGAAATTTTTTCACTAACTGGCTATTGATTAGGTGTATGATTTCCAAATACAATATTTAAATAACTGATACAAAATAAAAGCAGATTTCAGATTGGTTAAATCATTTAAATTCTTTCAGAATTACTCTCTTATAAAAAGGATGAAACTCACACTCACTATTGACAAGAGAAGCTATCTATAAATACCATCTAGTGAAAAATATTGTTCTACTCACAAAGGATCATTAATTACTGTCTTCAGTGCATTCGCCAAGTCTGTACTCGACATTGTGTCGAAGTCCAATCTAACAGCTGCTCCTCTGGCCTTCATGTGAGCAATGTTATCAGGTTGATCGGCAAACAATGGAATGCCCACCATAGGGACCCCATGGTAGATTGCCTCGTAGATGCCATTGGCTCCACCGTGAGTTATAAAAGCTCTGGTTTTTGGATGACCTAGGATTGCATGAATTTTAGCAAAATTATTCATAGGAATAAAATGAGATGCACAATGAAAGGCTCTGAAAGTGACAGTGTTTTCCGGATAACACATTGAACTATTTTGCTGTTGCTTTCAGACTTCATAGGAAAAACACGTACTTGTGCTGGGTATGCAAGTGAAGGCTGCATGGTGTGTGTGACTTCAGACTGCAAAACAATACAAGAGTTCCAGTTGGACTAATGAAAAAGTGTGATCTAGATTTTTAAAATGTGCAGTAAAGAAGACAGCAAAGAGATGGGCATGAAGTGAACTGCTATTTTAAGTGCAGTCACAGAGTGTGATATGTGTGGTATGCAAGGCAGCAGGCAGTGGGTTGATGGTGGTGCTAGGATTGAGGAAGGACAGGTCACACTTCATCATGACCTGTCATCACTTTATGATTAAGATTAGCGATTTAATCCTTCAGAAAATACAGAGTCACTGATGATAGAAGAGCTATTAAAATAATAAATTAAATAAAAAATTGGTGGCACTTGAAATAACCCTGCAGGAGAGGAAACAACAGGTGTAAAGTTGTAGAAATGAGACAGAGAGACAGCTCAGGAAGTTATTGAAAAATTCTGTGATATATAGTAACACCAGAAATAGATATTCTTGCTGTTTCTGACCATAAAGAATGTGAGTGTATATCATAAAATGCCAATAATTATAGCATATTCTGTTTCCCTTTGGATTGGTAAATAAATATAAAGAAGTTACATTTTGTTTTTCCTTAACAAACATTGAAAAAGCTTGTTTCATGATTAACTATTAACACTCTAATGTGCTGTTACTAATATATCCAGTATTTGTTCACCCGAGTCTTACCTAGAAGGTCATTCTGGGGTATCCACTTATAGAGCCGAGTATTGAGACCTAAGGTGTCTGGTTTATTCCCATCAAATCTCCACAGAACCTGTTACAGTGAGGAAAATATCTTATTCCGTGAGTGGAATTCAAAACTTATAGAATGTTCAAACTGTAAACAGAGAAAAAGAGTAGGAACGAGATCAAGGGATGTTAGGAAATCAGAACTACTCAAAGACTGATGTAAATAGAATACTCACATTTAATTTTGGCCAACTTCACATTTGTCAGAAGTTTCTATAATTGGATTACTTACAAACTTTAGCAGCCTCTTTAAGTAGTTTTCCACACCAGTAAGACACTTCATCTTACCTTTTGTGGGATCTGGGCAAGGGCTGATGCAATTACGTTGGCCCTTTCTTCTTTCATGTTAGTGACCATTGACCCCAGAGAAAACACCACAACACCATGTTCTCCAGAGCTCTGTACAAACTCTTCCATTTCCTGTGAAACAGAATTTGTTTCATCACAAAAGAATAACAGCGCAGCAGGCACTACTGAAAGAAATGGTACAAGCTACTAAAGAGAGAAAATCAGGTATTTTAAGGAATTATTGGAGTAAATAATATTTTCTAACTGATTCAATCACTCAGGTTTTTTGCAATTAGATATATAATGTGAGATAGGTGGACACTGTTAGGATAGTTGTGTAACTATGTGTGTATGTGTATGTATTTGTATGCATGTGTGTAAGGGAGAAAAGAAATGGAGCTATTTCACTGTAATCAGGGAGATAATGTTAAAAATATTACATACAGACTCTTCTCTTATATTACTAAAATTACTAATATAAGTTCTTGGAAAGTGGCACCACTCAGCTTTAATTCTATATTGTTGTTCTACTAAGTCACTTGTGTTTATTTCAGGCAGGTTTTCTGTAGGATTCTTTTAGTTGGAAGCCATTTGTTTCTCTACAGTGCTTTATACTTCACTTAAAGTTTTTCAGAGTTTTCCAGTAGTTTTTGAAAAACTAAAATAGATAAATAAATAAATAAAAGCTGCTGGTTAAGATCCATTGACATTCTGGAGTCGGGTATTTTAATTTGGAATTTCTGTGAATTACTTCAGGAGTCTTATTTATAATACAGAATTGTACACTATACAGTTACATAGTTGAATGATCATATTTTCAGGTTACTGTTTAGGTGGAGCACCTATTGACCTGAAATCACACTATTAAATTGATGTGCTATTTATAACTGCATGTGAGGAACTCTCATCATCACTTTGTTGTGTCTCAGAGGCAGCAGCACTTACATCAGAAAAGAAGAGGCCAGCAGGCCTTTCTGCAAGGGAGATCTTGTCTCTCTCTTGAGTAGCTCACTCACACCACATTACACTCCTGATGAAGATGTGCTTGGCTGCAATCGATTGAGAATTGTTCTGACTTGTGTTCTCCAATGTATGCCAATATTTAAACTTAAATACTTTCAGGTTTAATCATTGTGGTAAAACTTTTCCTAATGGTTCTTAACAAAACAAAGAAAAAACGTCCAAATGTTAACTATGCAAACCACATATTGCAGAGTGTTTTTTAAAATATGATTTTTAATTTTAACGTAAGAGTCATTGCACTGCTATTCCAGGTAATACCTGGGGCATCTAAGTATTGTGTGTGATTGCAGTTGACTGTAGCCATATTTACTGTAACTGGTGTTCAGTGTTTCACCTCACTAGCTTGATGCCGAGAGCACTGTTTATCCATGCAGTGTTGAAGGAACCTAACCTCTGTTTACAGATTCATCAGAGATATGGATTGGTTGTTTCCTCTTCTGTGATAATGTAATAAAAATGACATGAGATTAATGTCAGAAATTTTATAAAAGCATTTTTAAATAAAATTTTTCTAAAATTTTTATGTTGTGGTATTATTTATATAAAATATATTTTTTTATCATGACTTTTGACCTATTTATATAGCTCAATGTACACATGTGACACTTACTTAGAAAATGTTAATCTTACTGAGTATATATTTTCCTCCTGCAAAAACTTGTCATCTTGTTGCCTTTATCATTTTCTAACTCCCTTTATTTGTATTACAGCTGACAGTGTAATTGAATATTTCATTGATAAAATTATTGTAATGCTATTGTATGCACACAGTATAAGTTTTTAATCATTCCTTCATTTAAGATGTTGGACTACTTCTAATGTTAATTTTATGCATATTTTCCATAATGTTGAATAGGTACACCTTGATTAATTTTTTATCTGTATGGTTTCATGTGAATATATTATAAAACTCATGGCAATGGTCATTTTTAAACACCTGATACATTTTGTCAAGTGTCTTATTCTCTTATATAGACATTATCTGAGAATCTAATATTTAATTGAAATGAAAGCAACCTGGCTGGGTTAGCAATTATTGTACATAATAAACAAAGAATTGGTTTCACAACCATTGACTTGCATTCAAATCTTTCTGCAAGTTAATAACAAGAGCTAATAGTAGTAATTATCACTATTGTACTACTAGTCATCCTTTTTCTTGTCCTTCTACAAGCCTTACTCTCTTCCCCTTCCTACTGACACCATTGGTTTCCCTTATTGTGAGTGGGGAAATATTTCAAGAGTAGGGCAGGGTGGCAGAGATTTTTCATTAGTCTTACCCCAGCTTTTGTCTCTTGAGAAAGTTATCATATAAAGCCCATGCAATTTGCATTCATCATAGATATTGAGTTTTAACAATGGAATAAAAACTCAGCTTTATGTGGACAAAAATTATATTTTAAGAGATTACTTAATAATGTGATAAAGAATGCTTGCTTTGTGCATATGTCTTAAAAGTGTGGTATTAATTTAAAATATATGGGTTTATTGTGTTCTTTCATAAAGAATATAATCTTATATGCTGACAGATTTTTTTTGGTATTGAAAGTAAGGGCATTATTCAGATACAAGTGGTATAAATTATTTGGTCTTTATTATACATGCATTATTCTTTATCTCTGTGCTTCTCTGTCAGGCAGCTATGATGTTAAGACAAGTTGACACAGGAAGCTTTAGTCAGTTGCTTGTCATATGGCAAAAATCATCTGCTTTCATAAGGTATGTTTATGCTGTAATATGTAAACCCCTGAGGTCTCAATGAAGAATGATATAAATGCTTTAGTAAGATCAAGTGATCACTGAGTTTGTCTGCAAATATTAAAGGAACACATTTATTTTATTGAGGAAGTGTTTTAAGCTGCAATACTGGTGAAGATCCTTGTTACCTATGGGAGAATTATACAATTTCAACTAGCTCATTGTTGGGGGAAGTCAGGGACCCCATAAAAGAAATGAAAATGGCCAGTCCTTGCCTTAAGCGATGATATTATCCTGTGAAATTCCTTTTTCTGGCTCATCCTGGCTCAAAAATCTCCCCCACTGAGCACCTTGTGACTCCCACTCCTGCCTCCCAGAGAATAACCCCCCTTTGACTGTAATTTTCCTTTACCTACCCAAATCCTATAAAACAGCCCGACCCTTATCTCCCTTTGCTGATTCTCTTTTCGGACTCAGCCTGCCTGCCCCCAGGTGAAAAAAACAGCCATGTTGCTCACACAAAGTCTGTTTGGTGGTCTCTTCACAGGGACGCGCATGACACAGGTGTCTGTCAACTATGACTTTGCAAGAGAAGATAATTCTGATGTACTGAAAAATCTGGCACTATTAAATGAAGAATATCTCAAGTGACCTGCGCATGTTAAGTAATTAGTAGTATTAGCAATAATAACAAAATAACAATAATTGCAAAATTAATAATATTTTTGAGTAACTGACTACAGGCAAGAGACACTTCAAGTGTTTTGTATGTGTTAATATTTTTTCCACACAACACAAAGTTGCCACTATTTTTGTAAATGTAGGCATCATATTTCTATCAACATTCTAGTCCACTTTTCCATCATCTGCTACCTGAATCCATACAAAATTTCCTGAATGGTTGGCTCTTTATTCTGACCCTCCTGCAATTTAATCATTGAATATCTTGAAAGCTCTTCTTAAAGAAGAGAATATTTTCATATATCTTTCTTTCTTAACTCTTTTTCGTAGTTTTTCAAAGTGCTTAATAAATATTTCAACTCCCAATATGTATCTGGCTCTAATTTGCCTCTCAGCATCATCTGATTCTTAGTCTCTCCCTGCAAACTAAACCTGAGGACTTGAGAACTATCCTGACCACTTTACCTGCTTTCCATCTTTTGTCTGTCTCTCCCTGTCATACTTTTACTTATTCCTACATATTGTTCAGCTCTCATTTTGGTAATCAGTGATTCCAGGATACTTTCTATTATCTCCACTGATGCTTTCTTGGCATTGGGTTTTTCCCTGAGATCATAGATTTTATATAATTTTTATTACTTGCACATATTCTATCTTTTGAAGTAGAATGTAAGGTATGTGGGCACAGAAAGTGTGTCCATTTTTTTTTCTCTGAAAATTCTGCACTTACCTCTGTTTTGTGCTAATCCCTTTGTAAATACTATTTGAATGAATGATCAATACCTTTTTAGGTGTTAGATAATGAAGACTTTAATTTAACCAACTCTATTTTCAAAGTCTCCTTAGTATTCCCCTCTATTTGTAGTACTCATAAAACTCACATACGTGTGAAGGTATCACTATGTACATGAGTTTCTAATTGGTATCTGCTTTACCCCACCCACTTCCCATCTTTCTTTCAGAGTCAGTCAACCACTCTGAATGAAGACCGTAGAATCATTTCTACTGAAAATTCAAAGCCAACAAAATAAAACCAACGAAAGCATGTTTACCTTAGGTAGGGGTTTGGCAGGTTTGCAGAGGAGTCCTCCAACAAAATCAACATTTGGTAAGAGTGGATGTGGAAACTGAAAATTCCAGGAGTTTCGAATAAGCCATATGTCGGCTTTCCCCGTTGTCTCAGATAATGTAGTGGGTCTTCCTGACAAGAATAAAAAAAAAGAAAAGTGGATGACACACGATAATTACATTAGGTTATTTTCTGAAAGGAGTTAGAATAATGTAGGCAAAAATATAGGCAAAGTGTCTGTGCTTTGAAAAATATATACATATATTCATCTATAGACACAATTTAATTTTATGTATTAATTAGTTTGCCCATGTATATTTATAAGAAAGGCAAAGTAGTAGGAGAATTGTGAGGTTAAGCTACATCTCTAATGTCATATCAGTATACTCACAATCATAAACAATTATTAAAATAAGCCACAGAGAATTAAACATCAATTTCTTTTCTTTTTAAAGCTTCAATAGTATCATATGGACATTTAAACAACTCTTTGAGCTCCATAGTCAATTAATTCTACTGTACACATAAAAATAATTTTCTAAAAATTGTCTAATTTACACTACTCATTAAGCTAATTATTTTATCTTTGGTTCTTCAAGTGAACTGTGGACTATGTTGTGAGTATGGTTGAAATCCTTGTACTCTTTTAGATTCAAGCTAAGATCTTAATAATATTATCTTTAAGTAAATATATTTGTAAATTATAGCTAGAAATTTTTGAGAAATTATTGAAACAAAGATTTGTACTCAATCTTCATCTGTCTTATATTTTTTAATAAAGAGACATAGTTTGAAAAAAACTATGTAGATATAACAACCTTCACACTTCAACAAGATGATTGGACTTTAAATGAATGGTTTCCAATTCTTTAATGAAAGAGTATAGAAACATTAGATATTTCAAATTACCTTTAATGATTTATGCATCAGAGATATAGACATTCTCTCTCTCTACTATGAAGGAAATCTTCTGGTAACATGGGAACACCTTTTGATTTCTAAATCAGAAAACCAAGCTTTACAAGAAAAAGTAATTTCTGCAGTTATATAGATAGTTGTAGAAAAATGTGTAACTACTCATTCTAAATCTATGCATTCAGTAAGATGTTATTTGATGAGTTTTACTGTATTTAAGATGTAAAACAATGTATAGTAAACCAGATGTGTAATTGCTTAAAGTCTTAGATGCACTAATACATAGGTTTATGATTTCCTTGGGTGTTCTGTGTGAATGATGGTCCTAGGGTTTTAACTGACCCTGTAATTTGAGCTTTTCTATAATATTTGTGAGATTGATAGATCATCTTGTATTTTCGTTGTATAAATTCACTTACCAAAATCCCACTACCTTGACTTTATGGCTTTATATAAGCTCTGTTTCAAAGACACAAATAAGTTACAGATTGAAAAAAAAATACTTACCTAGAACTTCACTATAAAACTGATTCCACTTCTTCAGGTCATACAATTGGAAACAAAAGTCAAAATAAAGCATATAGATCATATTTTTTACCCTCTCCATGAAAGTCATTTGATCACTTAATTCTGACATAACAACAGGTACGTAGGAGGGAGGGAAAATAAATCCTACAGAATGCTTTTCAAAAACGTAGCCAGGACTGAAGCGGAGACTGTACACAAGGGGTATGTTAAATAGCTCAGCCAGCAGCTCACTACCGGGAAAAACAGGATCTGCTAAAACGACATCAAATCTTGACTCTTGTAGTTTCTTCATTAATTTCTTATTTGAAACCAAATCTTTACAGAACTTTATACTTATGTCACCAAACCTCCACATGATTTCTTGCATTTGTGAAAAATATAACCAAAATGAATCTTTTGGAAGGTCTGACCATCTCTTAATCTCTTGCGTAATTATATTTTCAAACTCAGTTTTAGTTAAAGATGTAGGATAAACTTCAATTTTAAGAGCAGATGAGTTGTTGGGATCAAAAACAATGGAAGCTGAAGATGCCAGTACAGTCACCTCATGACCTCTCTGGACAAGCTCTTCCAGGATTGTCTTCATATTCATCCAATGGCTATATTCTGCTGCCCACACCAGCACCTTTCCACAACTCCCAGAGCTAAAGTAAAAGCTCAGTTGTATTAGCAGAATTACTGAAGTCCATTTCACAGACATCCTGGTGCAATGCAATGCTTGTTTTCCAGTTGCTGTTCCTTTCTGTCGTTTCTCATGGTTATATCCAAAGATAAATTAGCCAAGAAGTTAAAATGTAACCCTTATACTTCAAAGTACATACAATATTATTAAATCAACATTCCGAGCATGTGCATGGCAAGGAGACAAATGAAGGTAAATGACCTGTTTACACAGATGTGACTAATTTCCCTTTTATGTTTCTGAGTGCTATCCTTCAGTTAATATCAAGGATCTTGTATGGACATGCCATTTGTCTTATGCAATATATTTAGAAGAGTGTCCAGAATTGTAGCAGTGAACGGTCATGTTTCTGCAGTCCATTTGACACAAAACTAAAGATAAAATGACTAAACATGGTCCACATATTTTGTACACTTTGTTGACATATAATTCAAATATCATACAATGTATCAATTATTGTGTAAATTTTAATGTTTTATAGTCTATCCACAGAATTATGCATCTACCATAACAATCAATTTGAGAGCCCTTTTATCTCCCCAAAAGAAACCCTGTAGCCTTTAGCCTTTTCCTCTCCACCTCTAGTTTCTGCATTTCCCCTGTCCTGGGAAATTGATAATTGAATTTCTATCTCTATAGATTTGCCTATTTTGGACGATTTTTAATAGTTGGAAGCATACAATATGTCGTATTTCATGAGTGGCTTCTTTTATGTAACATAATATTTTAAATGTTCATTTATGATATAGCATATACATGTTGATTCTTGCAACCATCATGTAAGATATTGAGAGTGTGAAGATGACACTACCTTTATAAACTTTGTGAAAGTAATCAAAGATAAAGAGAGAAAAAGAGAAAAGTAAATCAAGCTTGTAGTATATGCAGCATTAATCATTAGGTTAGCTTGTTCTCTGACTCACTTCCTCATAGTTATTTGGCTATTGTCCTAGAATTATGCAGACCCTGTTACAAGATTATAGTTCCTCTTAACTCTTCTCTAGATAATAACTTAAACATTATGAAATGATCAACTTTCCTTCTGAGGTATTTCTTCAGGTCCAGCACACTGATAAAACTATTGACTAACTGATGCCAGCTGATCTAGAGGACCCCACAGGGAACTGACTCAGCAAATAATGTTCTTTCTTTCTCCTACTCCCCTGACCAATTAATAACCCAAATTTTCCAGTCCATCACCATCTATGATCTCCTTAAAACTTCCAGCCCAGAGCTCCTTGAGGAGCTGGATTTGAGATTCTCTTCTCATCTCCTTGCTCAGTGCCCTGCAATTATTAAACTCCTTCTTTGCTGCCAAACCTGACATCTCAGTGTAATTGGACTATTATTGGACAGTAAGCATATGAACCTGTTGGTCCTATAACAAAACTTCAATGGAATAAGTAACTGCAAATATAATAAAACTAGAAAGATAACTATAATTAGAAGTGGAACTTAATGATGTAACAGAAGTGATGAAATCTCATGATAAAACAAATAAGTGAGGAGTTACTTCTTAGGGAAGAGCAAGAAACTTATTTCTTGAGATGGAATCTACTCCTGTTGAAGAAGCTATGAACATTGTTGAATGACAACAGGAGATTTGGAATATTACTTAAACTTACTTTATAAAGTAGCATTAGAGTTTGAGAGGATTAATTCCAATTTTGGAAAAAGATCCTCTATGGGTAAAATGCTATCTGACAGAACTGCATGCTGAAAAAAATCTTTTGTGAAAGGGTGGGTTAATGTATGTGGCAAATGCCATTGTTGTCTTATTTTTAAGAAATTGCCACAGCCATGGCAACTACTAGCGGCCACCACCATAATAAGTTATCAAACATCAATATTGATGCAAGACTCTCCATCAACAAAGGTTGCACTCACTGAAGATTCAGATGATAAATAGCACTCTTTACCAATTAAGTGTTTTTTAATTAAAGCATGTACTTTGTAGACTTAATATTATCACACACTGAATACACTACACCATCGCATAAGCGTAACTTTTTATATTCCTTAGAAACCAAAGCAAATTGTGTGATTCACTTCATTGCAATATTTGCTTTATTGTAGTATTCTAGAACCAAATCTGCAACATCTCAGAAGTATGCCTTGTATTAGTGAAAACACTTAATATGAGATAAACTCTAAAATATATATTTCAGTTGAATGGGCTCTATTTACTCACCCCTTCTGTTCCTCTTTGTGAGAGCCACGCATATTATCTACTTTCATTCAGTCATGTTGGCCACATATAATAACCCACCCTTTCACAAAAGATTTTTTTAAAGTTTCTAATTCCCACAAAACACAAACATACACAGACTTTCTCATTCCACACAAAGCCCAAAGGTCCAAGGTGGTTTTGGAAAACAAATATTTTACATCACTTTACCTATGTGGACCCTCACTAATTAGCTGATAATATATTGAATAGCTATAATATAAAGATTATTTTGATATGAGTCACATGAATAATACAGGATGCTTAGAGTTCCAGAGAAAAAACACAAGTACTTCTATATGAAATAGTTAGAAAAACTTAACAAGGCAGGAACCATATGATATAAGATGAAAGCTTTGATTGCACCTAGGCAGTGTGTGGCCAAGAAGGGAGTTTCCAATAAAGAACAGAAAGATAAAAACCACGCACATATGGAGAGCATCCCAGTGTGTATGGATCACAGAGAAAGTTGAGAGCAGGAGGTTACAAAAGACAGTTAATTTGAAATGAAGACCTTAGGCAGTCTTATTTGTCATACTATGGATTTGAATTTAATACTCCACCAAAATTTACTTACACAACTTTTAAAGGATGACAGTTATGAAATCAAGATATTCCTTTAGCAAGCAACTGTGTCAAATAATATTGGCATGTAAAGTCAAGACCTTAAAATTAGAAAAGATTATTTAAAAAGTGCATTTGTAACCAAAACAGGAGATCATAATAGCCTGATGTGGTTTGGCTGTGTCCCCACCAACATCTCATCCTGAAGTGTAACTACCACAATTCCCACATATTGTAGGAGGGACTTGATGGAGTTAATTGAATCATGGGGATGAGTCTTTTCCATGCTATTCTCTTCATAGAAAATCTTTGCCTTAGATTTTGCTATTTGTTTTTGGATAGTTAGTTTTCTTTACTGCCTGCTTTTCCTCAAGCCTCCTTCGCTCCTTGATTTGATATATTAATTTATTTTTAATTAAAAAAGAAAATGAAGTTACTTAGATTTTATGTCCAATGTTGAATTTTCATCTTTATGCCTTTTGTCACACACTTTTTTGTTAATCGGAAACCTATATGAAAATACTACATTTGAAAACATAGGAATACATAGATGTTCCAAATTCATAAGCAAAATGAATTTCATAATCCTAATTAGTATACTTGCTTTTATTGAGTTTTATGAAATTTAATTAAACATTACATTTTTAAAAACTCATTGGATAGTGTATAAATAGTACTACCTAAAGAGTGGAAATCTACAATTGCAATAACAAGAAAGGTAAAATTAACTGATTGCTGGACTATAATATCAAAATTGTAATTGCCTTTTAATTCTAGAAATGTCTACTTCATAAGAAAGACTACATCAATCTAAGCTTCTACTTTTATGCCCAAGTACACTGGGTGGAGTTCTGACACAGTCAAATATGCTGAGTCAAATATGCATCTTATTTGAGTCAATTATGACTCAAATATGAGTCATAATTCTTCTCTATCTTTGTTTATCGGCCCTCCCTTTATATGTTCCTTGTAGTTAGCACACTTCAGCGTTGTTTTTGTTTGTTTGTTTTTGAGTAGTTAGCACAGATCTTAAGATTTAAAATCTTGGCCAGGAGCAGTGGCTCAGGCCTGTAATCCCAACAGTTTGGGAGGCCCAGGCGATGGATCAAGAGGTCAGGAGATTGAGACCATCCTAGCTAACATGGTGAAACCCCTTCTCTACTAAAAATACAGTAAATTAGCCGGGCGTGGTTGCGGGCGCCTGTAGTCCCAGGTACTCGGCTACTAAAAATACAAAACAATTCGCCGGGCGTGGTGGTGGGTGCCTGTAGTTCCAGCTACTCGTCTACTAAAAATACAAAAAAATTAGCTGCGCGTGGTGGCAGGGACCTGTAGTCCCAGCTACTCGGGAGGCTGAGGCAGGAGAATGGCATGAACCTGGGAGGGCAGAGTTTGCAGTGAGCCGAGATCAGGCCACTGCACTCCAGACTAGGCAACAGAGTGAGACCCCGTCTAAAAAAAAAAAAAAAAAAAAAAAAAAAAAAAAAAAAAAAAAAAAAAAAAAGAAGAAGAAGATTTAAAAATCACAAAATGTGAGATAGGAACTTAATATTTTCTTTTCATTTTGTCACAAACAAATGACAACAAAGAGAAGTATTTCCAAAGTAACTTCAAGAATTCATAGGTAAATGATTAGCTGCTCCCACATACACTACTATAATGCTTTAAAATTTTTTATGTAGAAGTAGTGCCTGTTAATGCAAAGGAGAAAATGAGATTCGAATTACAAATGGAAAACCACACTTTCTTCACTGTGTAAATGGCTGCTTGTAAGGATTGGAGGTTGTATTCACCTTCTGTGGAATCTGGGCCAAATCTGAAACAATGAGATCAGCCTTCCTCTGTAAGGTTTTGCACAACTGGTGCCAAAGAAAACACCACAGTGCCATCTTTGCCAGAGATATGGACAAATTATTTCATTTCCTACAAAGAAAATAATTTCTGCATCATAACGATGCAATATTATGTAGAATAATGTAGTTTACTTAAGCTTTAATAAAAATCAAAAGAAGTTTCCATATGTATAGTTATATTGTCCCTATATTCTGCCATATACTTCCAGTCTCTATAAGAAAGTTTGTGTTAGAAACACATGGCTTCAATACATAGTAATTATTTACTAGAAACAGTACATAACCAAATAATTATACAGAACACTTAAGCAATAGTATGCGGCTCTTTTAATATTTGGTAGAGATCTAATTCTAAAATCACAATGGTTTGCAAACTCATAAAAATATTCCTTGAAGAGTGATGTCAGTAAAACGATGAAATAATGCCCCCAAATTAATTCCCACACAAAGAGACAGCTAGTAACTATGGAAATACAAAAAGCCACACTGAATTCACCAGAGCTAAAAAAAGAGAAGAAGAAAATCCCAAGACTCATAGACATGGGAAAACTCATGATCTGTAAGATGAATAATTCTTTTCGATTATGACACCCCTTCCACACACCAAGAAGACACACCACTGTGAGAGAACTTTACCTGAAATTACCAAGATCAGAGGAGGAAATTTGAGGGGAATGTTCAGTTTCTTCATGCATCTGTGATTCTTTTTGGGCAGCCCAGGAGAGGCATTAGGAGCGGCTAGAGGGTTGAATGACCAGGGGTGAATTGGAAACAAGAGTGGGAGTACTAATCACAGTGACAGGCACACAGATCTCAGCAACTGCTTGGCATTCCTATTAGCAGGAATGCCACGCTGCAGAGTTTGACCAGTACCATAACACTACAGGGGCCAAAATACAAAAGAAGGTCTGAATCTTTGGCATGTATTTTTTACAATTCTCAGGTCCTCTTATGGAGCTTTTCTATGACCTGCAAACAAGTATAACATTTGAGATTAAGTTTCAGTTATTGCTTAAGTCTCTCCAAGACCTAGAAATCACTGCAAGTCTGGTTTTAAGTTCCAGTGCTGGATTAAAGTTCAGATGCTCTGTAAAATTTTTGATAAGAAATTCAGTGCACACCTATTTTAAAAATTCAGAAATCACAGCACATATGAATAGAAAGTTGAAAAAATACACTTTAGAGAATAATCCAGGAGAAAGATGATAAATTTTTCAAAGAAGTGGAAATGTTTTAAAAATAAAAAGAAATCCAATTGATAAAAAATAAGTGAAGTGAATTGAAAAACTCATTAGAAAACTTCAACAGCAGACTTGGTCAAACAGAGTAAGAAATCAGCAATCCTAAAGGTAAAACATATGTAATAATTCAGTCAGAAGAGCAATTAAAAAAAAAAAAGAAATAATTAAAATTAGTGAAGTAAGCCTATGAAAACATCAAACATTATTAAGCAAACTACCTCTGTATAATAAGAGTTCTTGAAGGAGATAAGAAATAAGAAGTTCTAGAAAGCATACTTAAGAAAATAATGATGGAACATTTTGTAAATCTAGAGAAAGATGACAGTATCCAGGTACCCTAATCAAATTTAATACAAAGAGTATTTCCCAAAGGCACATCCTATTTAAATGGTTAAAAGGTAAATACAAAGAAAGAATAGTGATAGCAATATGAGACAAATTTTGTACCATATTAATCAATGTCCCAATTCAAGCCTTCATCAAATTTCTCAAAAAAAAAAAAAAAAAACTTGTGAGCAAGAAGACAATAAAATATACATTTAAGGTGCTGAAAAAAATCTGCCATACAAAAATACCATGCCTACCAAAGCAATTCTTAAAACCTGAAAGAGTGATAAGATTTTCCCACACAAACAAAAGCTAAGGCGTTCATAAACACCAGACCAATCTTATAAGAAATGATAGGAAGAAAACATTTTTATTGGAAAGAAAAGGACACTCACATGTAATAAGAAAACATCTGAAGGCATAAAAAGCACTTCTAATAGCAATTATAGAGACAAATTCAGAATGCTCTAATACTATAATTGTGGTATACAGGCTATTTATATCTTTATCATGAAGAAAAAAGACAAAGATATTAAAGAAAGTAGTAACTACAATTGGTTATGAGATGGAAACTTGAAAAGATATAAATTGAGACATCAAATGTCATTATGTGGAAGACAAAATTATGTCAAAATACAGTTTTGTTTATTTTTCTTTGTGCTCAAAGTTGTCAACAGTTTAAAATATCTAACAATAAAATATTTTTGTAAATCTTGCATTAACTAAGAAGTCAAAATTAGACACAACAAACAAAAATGACATGAAATCAAAACATATTACTAGAGAAAATTGCTTAACCATAAAGGAAGACACAGAGAGAGAGAGAGAGAGAGAGAGAGAGAGAGAGAGAGAGAGAAAGAGAGAGACAGAGAGATACATAGAGAGGGACAGAGAAAGAGAGAAAGATCGAGAGAGAGGATATACAAAAAGTAACCCAGAAAACAATTAACAAAATGGAGGTAGTAAATCTTTATCTATTAATCATATTACAGAATGAAATTGATTGAATGATCCAGGTAAAAGGCATAGAGTGATTGAATGGATATATAATTAAAACTCAACTCTATTGTCCACACAGGAAACTCACTTCCCCTATGAAGGCATACACAGACTAAAAGGAAAGAAATAGAAAATGTTGTTTCTTGTCACTGTAAACAATAAAAAAAAATTACAGTAGTAGCTATACTTAGTTAAAATATATTGTAAGTCAGGATTGATAAGAAGTTGGCCATTATATAATAATCACGAGCACAACAGAGCAACAGAATAAAATTGTAAATATATATGGTCATAACACTGGAACATCCAAATATATAAAGGAAAATTTACAGAGCTGAAGAGAGAGATTTACTGTGATATAATAGTAGAAGACTTCAGCACTTTACTTACAACACTAAAAATATAATTCAGACAGAAAATCAAAGAAAAAAATCTCAGAGTTAAACTGCACTCTAGGTAAGATAAACCTAACATGGACATTTACAGAACATTCCATTGAACATCTACAGAATATGTAATCTTCTCAACAGCACATGAAACTTCTTCTAGAATAGACCATATTTTAGCTCAAAATAGGGCTTAACATTTTTTTGAATCAAAATTAGGTCATTTTTTTCCGTAACAGAATAAAACTAGAAATCAATAAAAGAAAGAATATGGGAACATGTATAACTATATGAAAATTAACTGTGCTCATAAACAATCATTGGGTATATAGATAAATTATTTTAAAATATATGAGAAAAATCAAAAAGGAAAGACAATATAACAAACCTAGAAATATAGAAAAATAAGTTCTAAAACAATAAATATATACCAATAAATGTCTTCACTAAAAATGCAGAAATATCTAAATAAACAACCTATACCACCTCAAGAAATTTGAAAACAGAAATTAAACTAAAAAAATAGTAGATAAAGGATATAACAAAATTATAGTGGAAATAGACAAAAGAGATTTTTAAAATATTTAAAAATCAATAACACAAAAGTTGGTTTATTGAATACATAAAATTGAAAAATGTTCAGCTACGTTAACTACAAAAAGTGATGACTCAAATAAATAAAATGAGAGATGAAAAAGATACATAACAACTGATACACAGAAATACAAAGGATTATAAGATACTATTATAAACAAGTTCATGCCAACAAATAAAACAATCTAAAGGATACAGAAAAATTTTTGGACACGCACAACCATCCAGGATTGAATTTAAAAGAAATAGAAACATGAACAGGGAAATAATGAGTAAAAAGACTGAAGCAGTAATAAGAACTCACATCAAAATCAAAAACTAAAAACCATAAATCAATGGCATGGGCAAATACTTCATGACTAAAGCACCAAAAGCAATTGCAAAAAAAAAGCCAGAATTGACAAATGGGATCTAATTAAGCTGAAGAGCTTCTGCACAGCAAAATAAACTACCAGAGTGAACAGGAAACCTGCAGACAGGGAGAAAATTTTTGCAATCTATCCATGTGGCAAAGGGCGAATATCCAGAATCTACAGGCCGGGCACGGTGGCTCAAGCCTGTAATCCCAGCACTTTGGGAGGCCGAGACGGGCGGATCACGAGGTCAGGAGTTCGAGACCATCCTGGCTAACACGGTGAAACCCCGTCTCTACTAAAAAATACAAAAAACTAGCCGGGCGAGGTGGCGGGCGCCTGTAGTCCCAGCTACTCGGGAGGCTGAGGCAGGAGAATGGCATGAACCTGGGAGGCGGAGCTTGCAGTGAGCTGAAATCCGGCCACTGCACTCCAGCCTGGGTGACAGAGCGAGACTCCCTCTCAAAAAGAAAAAGAAAAAAAAAAAAAAAAAGAATCTACAAATAACTTTAACAAATTTACAAGACAAAAGAAAACAACCCCATCAAAAACTGGGTAAAGGATATGAACAGACACTTCTCAAAAGAAGACATGTATGCAGCCAACAAACATATGAAAAGAAAACTCCTCATCATTATCATTAGAGAAATGCAAATCAAAACCACAATGAGATACTGCAAAACCACATAGAGATATCACAATGAGAATGTGATACAATTCTATCACAGTAGTTAGGATTGCAATCATTAAAAGGTCAGGAAACAACTGGTGCTGGAGAGGATGTGGAGCAATAGGAATGCTTTTACACTGTTGGTTTGAGTGCAAATTAGTTCAACCATTGTGGAAGACAGTGTGGCAATTCCTCAAGGATCTGGAACTAGAAATACCATTTGATCCATCAATCCTACTGCTGGGCATCTACCCAAAGGATTATAAATCATGCTACTATAAGGCACATGCACAAATATGTTTATTGCAGCACTATTCACAATAGCAAGGACTTAGAACCAACACAAATGCCCCTCAATGACAGACTGGATAAAGAAAATGTGGCAATATACATTATGGAACACTATGCAGCTATAAGAAATAATGAGTTGGTGTTGTTTGTAGGAACATAGACCAAGTTGGAAACCATCATTGTCAGCAAACTAACAAACAGAAAACCAAACACTTCATGTTCTCACTGCTAAGTGCAAGTTGAACAATGAGAACACATGGACACATGGAGGGGTACATAGCACACTGGGGCCTGTCGTGGTGGGTGGCAAGTGCAGGGAGAACGTTAAGACAAATACCTAATTCATGTGGGGCTTAAAATCTAGGTGGCTGGTTGATGGGTGCAGCAAGCCACCATGGGACATGTATACCTATGTATCAAACCTGCGTGATCTGCACATGTATCCCAGAACTAAAAGTATAATTAAAATATTAATCAATTTTTCTCAAATGTTTTTTTCCAAAACACTAAAGTAAATACTATAAAAATAATTTTTCAAGAGTGTGATTACCTTGATACTAAAACCAGAAAGAAGGAACCAGAGAGAGAGACAGAGAGAGAGAGGGAGGAAAAATTTATAGACCAATAATCCAGATGAACATAGATGCAAAAATACTCAACAACTGCTAGCCAACCAAATCCAAGAGCACATCAAAGAGATTATACACAATGATGAACTGGGATTTATCCCAGGGATGCAGAGAAGGTTAAGCATATGCAAACCAATAAATGTGATACATTACATCAAGAGAATTAAGAAAAAACATAGTTTTATCAGTAGATGCACAAAAAGGATTTGATAAAATTTAAATTTCTTCATGAAGAAAACGTTATACTTTCAACAAATAAAGTATATTAAAAAAAACTTCAAACTTATAAAGGCCATATATGACAAATGCACAGGTAACATCACACTAGAAAAAGAAAGTTGGAAAGCTTTGTCTCTAAGATCTGGAACAAGACAAATATGTCCATGTTGACCACTCTTATTCAATAAAACATTAGAGTTTCTAGCCAGAGCAATTAGCCAACAGAAAGAAATAAGGGGCATCCATTGGAAAGGAGGAACTCGAATTATCCTTCTCTGCATATGACATGATTTTATACACAGAAAATCCAAAGACTCCACCAGAAGCTCTTAAAATTGATCAACACATCTGGCAAAGGCAGAGGGTACTAAATCATCATCCAAAAAATCAGTTGTGTTTCTGTATTCCAATATCTAAATGAAAAAAAAAAAAAAGAGTGAAAAAAAGAAATCACATTTACAAAGCTAACAAAATGAAGTATGTAGGAATAAATTTAGCCATGAAGATGTAACATCGTTACAATAAAAGTGATAAAACATTGATGAAAGAAACGAAAGAAAACACATCTATGGTTACAAAGTGTTGAACTTCTAAAGTCATCATGAGGATTGGAATCAAGTTCTTCCAAACTCCTGTTAATGTTGATATGCTGATCTATTCCTATGAATCACAAATGTTTTAGTTTCTAAAATGATAAATTATTTACAGAAGGTTTACAATTTACTCTGCTCATATTAATCACAGAAATCACAATCTAAGACAACAATAGCATTACAAAATATATTTCTTAAATAATAAAACTTGAAAGTAACTTTACACCTTTATTAGGAGGCTGCAGAATAGATGTAATGCTGGTGGGCATGAAAACAACATTAATATCTTTGTACATTTTCATCAGAACTTTTGGGTGTCCATGTGCATTGTCATTAAACAGTAATATTTTGAAATAAATTTTATTTTCTGAGGAGTAGATCTCAACAGTCAGCTTAAAATATTCAATGAGTCATGCTTTAAACAGATGTGCTGTCATCTAGGCATTTTTTTTCTGTTTATAGTACACAGGCAGAGTGGATTCTCAAGGGCTCTCAAAGCATAATTCTCAAAGACTCTAGAACTTTCAAAATAGTAAATGAACATTACCTTCAACTTAGGTTCACTAGCTGAATTAGCCACTAACAAAAGAGTCAGCCTATCTTTTAACACTTTAAATCCAGGCATTGACTTCTCATCTTTAGCTATTAAAGTCTCAGATGACATATTTTTTCAATAAAGGACTGCTTTGTCAACATTCAAATTCTGTTGTTTAGTGTAATTACCATCATAAATGATCTTAGCTAGGTTGCCTAGATAATTTTCTTCAGCTTCAACATTGACACTTGCTACTTTACTTTGTACTTCTTTGTTATAGAGATCGATTTTTTTTTTTCTTTCTCAGCCTCATGACCCAATGTCTGCTAGCTTTCTAAATTTTTCTCTGTGGCTTCCTCATTTATTTCAGCCTTCAAAGATTAAAAAGAAGTAGGGTCTTGCACTGGATTAGGGCTAGACTTAAGTTATGATTGTGGCTGGTTTGATATATCCAGATTAAAACGTCTTCACATCAATGATAATGCGGTTTTACTTTTTTATTTTACCATTTGAGCATTCACTGGAGTAACACTTCTAATTTCCTTCATGAACATTGTTTTACCTTTTTTTTTTTTTTTTTTTTTTTTTTGTAATTCACAACTTGGCCATTTGATGCAAGAGGCTTAGGTTTAAGTTTTTCCAAGCTTTTAGCATGCATTCCTCATGTTTCTTAATTATTTCCAGCTTTTAATTTCAAGTGAAAGATGTGGTACTCTCCCTTCTACTTAGAGATCTTTGTAAGTTTATTAACTGGTTTAATTTCAATGTTGCTGTGTCTCAGGAAATAGGCCTGAGGGATGGGAGAGAGACCAGGAAACAACTGATGTGTGGGGCACTCAGTAGACACCCATTTATTAAGTTGGACATCTTATATGGGCATAATTTGTGATGCTCAAGCCAATTGCAATAGTAATATGAACAATCACCAATCACAGATCACCAACTTACAAGGGATGTAAAGAACCTCTTCAAGGAGAACTACAAACCACTGCTCAGTGAAATAAAAGAGGACACAAACAAATGGAAAAACATACCATGCTCATGTTTAGGAAGAATCAATATCGTGAAAATGGCCATACTGCCCAAGGTAATTTATAGATTCAATGCCATCCCCATGAAGCTACCGATGACTTTCTTGACAGAATAGGAAAAAACTGCTTTAAAGTTCATGTGGAACCAAAAAAGACCCCACATTGCCAAGACAATCCTAAGCCAAAAGAACAAAACTAGAGGCATCATGCTACCTTACTTCAAACTATAATACAAGGCTGCAGTAATCAAAACAGCATGGTACTGGTACCAAAACAGATATACAGAGCAACGGAACAGAACAGAACCCTCAGAAATAATACCACACATCTACAGCTATCTGATCTTTGACAAACCTGACAAAAACAAGAAATGGGGAAAGGATTCCCTATTTAATACACAATGCTGGGAAAATTGTCTAGAAATAAGTAGAAAGGTGAAACTGGATCCTTTCCTGACTCCTTAAATGAAAATTAATACAAGATGGATTAGAGACGTAAATGTTAGACCTAAAACCCTAAAAAAACCCTAGAAGAAAAGATAGGTAATACCATTCAGGACACACGCATGGGCAAGGATTTCATGTCTAAAACACCAAAAGCAATGGCAACAAAAGCCAAAAAACAAATGGTATCTAATTAAACTAAAAGCTTCTGCACAGCAAAAGAAGCTACCATCAGAGTGAACAGGCAACCTACAGAATGGGAGAAGATTTTTGCAATCTACTCATCTGACAAAGGGCTAATATCCAGAACCTATAAAGAACTCAAACAAATTTACAAGATAAAAACAAACAACCCCATCAAAATGTGGGTAAAGGATATGAACAGACACTTCTCAAAAGAAGACATTCATACAGCCAACAGACACATGAAAAAATGTTCATCATCACTCACCATCAGAGAAATGCAAATCAAAACCACAAAGAGATACCATCGCACACCAGTTAGAATGGCAATCATTAAAAAGTCAGGAAACAACAGGTGCTGGACAGGATGTGGAGATATAGAAACACTTTTACACTGTTGATAGTTCTGTAAACTAGTTCAAGCATTGTGGAAAACAGTGTGATGATTCCTCAAAAATCTCGAACTAGAAATACCATTTTATTCAGCCATCCCATCACTGGGTACATACCCAAAGGATGATAAATCGTGCTGCTATAAAGACACATGCACACACATGTTTGTTGCGGCAATATTCACAATAGCAAAAGCTTGAAATCAACCCAAATGTCCATCAGTGACAGACTGGATTAAGAAAATGTGGCACATATACACCATGGAATATAATGCAGCCATAAAAATGGATGAGTTTGTGTCCTTTGTAGAGACATGGAGGCAGCTGGAAACCATCATTCTCAGCAAACTATCGCAAGCACAGAAAACCAAACACTGCATATTCTGTGCATCAGTCTCCCTAGTAGCTGGGATTACAGGCATGTGCTACCATGCCTGGGTAATTTTTGTTTTTTTTAGTAGGAACGGGGTTTTACCACGTTGTCCACCCTGGTCCCAAACTCCTCACCCCAGGTGATCCAACCTTCTCGTCATCCCAAAGTGCTGGGATTACAGGTGTGAGCCACCACACCTGGTGGACAAAATTTTTGAGAGAGGGAGAAAGGATCAGATATTTCATATTTCCCAATATTTTTTGTTTTACTGTTAGTGTTGTTGATGCTGAGATTAATAAATATCTTAGAAGAAAGTTAAATATTTAAAATTATTTGACAATAAATATTATTACCAAGTTATATACAAAATTCAGACATGCTAGATTTAGGGTATGGCTGTATCACTTCTGTAAAAAACACAAATTGGATTAAAAACCTTATTAATAACACCAAAAGCCCATGTTAGGTTTTAAGATTATATTCACATTGTATATGCCAAATAAAAGAAAATTTTGCTTATGTGAGAAACTTGACCCTATCCAGAGAGGCCAAGCAGTTATTCATATGGTTTGGTGACTACAAAGATTCTAGAATATAATCACCAATTTCTAGAAAATATGGTGGTTTACAAAAATTAAGAATGAATGCAAAGTTAATGGAAGACTGAAGCTTAGGTAAAATTCAGGCATAAAAATATACTTCAGAGGATAATAAGTAAATGTAGTAAATCAGGAAAGACCTGTCACAATGTGCTATGTTGTGAAAAATGAATATGTCTATATTTTTAAAGTCTGAGAGATTTAATGGTGTTTGTCTTTTTGGATCGGCTCCTCCATGTGCTTTAATTAATTAAGAATCAACTTGTTACTTGTACTTGTTACTTGTACTTGTACTATCATCCTTCTTAGAGCTTCCGGCCCACCAGTTTCACTTCTGTTTGAATGCAGCAGAACGGTGCAGCTTCCTGTTGTCCCAGGAAACAGCCAGATAGCATGGCACACAACCTCACCCATTCTGCTGCTGTTAGCCAGATGGGCAATGCTTGCTACAGCCTCCAGCCAAGTGGTTTCCTTTTTGTGTGAACTCAGCTGGAGGGCTCAGCTTCCTATTGTCCCAGGAAACACCTGAATAGCAGAGGATGTTTCACCTGAACCTGTCACTGGTAACCAGACAGGTAATACCTGATAGAGCTTCCAGCCCAGTAATCTTGCTTTGTGTGAGTTCAGGTAAAGTGTGCAGCCTCCTGTTACCACAGGAAACACTTGTATGGCAGGATATGTGACATTCCACCCACCACGGCCACTTCTCACAAGGCATTGCAGACTCTTATTGCCCTGGTAACACACCAACAGCATGGCAAATAATTTCACTTTTCCCCACCTTCCATAACCAGATGGGCTATATCTGCAAGAGCTTCCAACCCACGTAGCATTCCCACTTTCATCTGAACTCCAGGAAGCACAAAGACAGCAGATTAGGGCTGACAGGTCAAAGTAATTGTTTTCTGTGCGATCTATGGCCCGTTCCTGAGTAGCACACGTGGCCACAACGTTTAACAAAAGGCACACAGGCATGGAGACAGTAATCAGAAGGGGCTCCTCTAAGACCCAGGAGTGGACTAGAATCAAAGATAGTCAACTGAATTCGTCTTATTTCATAATTAAATCCCTAAGAGCATCTAGAAGGAGAAAGAAAAAACAAGTTCTGAAATTAAGGCAGTAATTAATAGCCTACCAACCAAAAAAAGTCCAGGACCAGATGAATTCACAGCTGAATTCTACCAGAGGTACAAAAAGGAGATGGTATCACTCCTTCTGAAACTATTCCAAACATAGAAAAAGAAGGAATCCTCCTTAACTCATTTTATGAGGCTAGCATCATCCTGACACCAAAACCTGGCAGAACCACAACCAAAAAAGGAAATTTCAGGTGATTATCCCTGATCAAGATCGATGTGAAAATCCTAAATAAAATACTGGCAAAACAAATCCAGCAGCACCTCAAAAAGCATATCCATCATAATCAAGTCGGCTTCATACTTCGGATGCCAGGCTGGTTCAACTTACTAAAATAAAAAAACATAATCCATGACATAAACAGAACCAATGAAAAAAAAGCATGATCATCTCAATAGGTGCAGAAAAAGCCATTGACAAAATTCAACACCACTTCATGCTAACAACTCTCAATAAACTAGGTATTGATGGAACATATCTCAAAATAATAAGAGCTACTTATGGCAAAGTCACAGCCCATATCATATTTAATGGGCAAAAGCTGGAAGCATTCCCTTCGAACATTGGTGCAAAACAAGGATGCTTCCTCTCACCACTTGTGTTCAACATAGTATTGTAAGCTCTGGACATGGAAATCGGGGAAGATAAAGAAATAAAGGGTATTGAAATAGGAAAAGAGGAAGTCAAATTGTCTCTACAGGTGACATGATTATATGTTAAGAAAACCCCACTGTCTCAGCCCCAAATCTCCTTAAGCCGATAGGCAACTTCTGCAAAGTCTCAAGATACAAAGTCAATGTGCAAAAATCACAAGCATTCCTATACACCAATGATAATAATAATGATTTAACAACCAGAGAGCCAAATCATGAGTGAACCACCATTCACAATTGATACAAAGAGAATAAAATACCTATGAATACAACTTGCAAAGGGTGTGAACAACCTCTTCAAGGAGAACTACAAACCACTGCTTAAGAAAATAAGACAGTACACAAATAAATGGAAAAGCATTCCATGCTCATGGATAGGAAGAATCAGTATCATAAAAATGGCCATACTGCCCAAAGTAGCTTATAAATTCAATGCTATTGACATCAAGCTATCATTGATTGTCTTCTCAGAATTGGAAAAAAGAAAAACTACTTTAAACTTCATATGGAACCCCCCTAAAAAAGGCTGCAGAACCAAGACAAACCTAAGCACAAGGAACAAAGCTGGAGGCATCAGGCTACCTGACTTCAAACCATATTACAATTGTATGGTAACCAAAACAGCATGGTACTGGTACCAAAACAGATATATAGACCAATGGAACAGAATAGAAGCCTCATAAATAACACCACATGTATACAACCATCAAATCTTTGATAAACCTGACAAAAACAAGCAATGGGGAAAACATTCCCTAATTAATGAAAGGTGCTGGGAAAACTGGCTAGCCATATGAAGAAAACTGAAACTGGAACTCTTCTTTATACCTTATACAAAATTAACTCAAGATGGACTAAAGTCTTAAATATAAGACATAAAATCATAAAAATCCTAGAAGAAAACCTAGGCAATACTATTTAGGACATAGACATGGGAAAGGCTTCATGACTAAAACACCAAAAGCAATAGCAACAAAAGCCAAAAAAGACACATGGGATCTAATTAAACTAAAGAACTTCTGCATAGCAAAATAAACCATCATCAGAGTGAACAGGCAACCTACAGAATGGGAAAAAAATTTGTAATCTATCCATCTGACAAAGGGCTAATATTCATAATCTACAAAGAACTTAAACAAATTTACCAGGAAAAACATACAAACAAACAAACAAACAAACAAACAAACAAACAAACAAAAATCCTATCAAAAAGTGGGTGAAAGGTATGAACAGACACTTCTCAAAAGAAGACATTTGTACAGCCAACAAATATGTGACACAAAGCTCATTATCACTTGTCATTAGAGAAATGTAAATCAAAAGCACAATGAAATACCATCTCACGCCAGTTAGAATAGTGATCATTAAAAAGTCATGAAACAACTGATGCTGGAGAGGATGTGGAGAAAGAAGAATGCTTTTACACATTGATGGGAGTGTAAATTTATTCAACCATTATTGAAGACAGTGTGATGATTCCTCAAGGATCTGGAACTAGAAATACCATTTGGCCCAGCAATGCCATTACCGGGCATATACCCAAAGGATTATACATCATTCTGTAAGACACATGCATACATATGTTTACTGTGGCACTGTTCACAAGAGCAAAGACTTGGATCCAACCCAAATGTTTGTCAATGGTAGACTGGATAAAGAAAATGTTGCACATATATAATATAGAATACTATGCACACATAAAAACAGATGAGTACAGGTCCTTTGCAGGGACATGGATGAAGCTGGAACCATCATTCTCAGCAAACTATCACAAGAACAGAGAACCTAACATTGCATCTTCTCACTCAAAAGTGGGAGTTGAACAAGGAGAACACATTTACACAGGGAGGGAAACGTAACACAATGGTGCCTGTCACGAGGTGGGGGGCTAGTGGAGGAATAGCATTAGGAGAAATACCTAATATAGGTGACAGGTTGATGGGTGCAGCAAACAACCATGGCACATGTATACTTATGTAGCAATCCTGCATGTTTTGCACATGCATCCCAGAACTTAAAGTATAATAAACATAATACAATAAAGAAATATCCTTGCAGTTATTTACCACTTTATAACAAACTACCCTCAATTGTGGGTATTCTGAAAAACAGCAAGCATTTTATTACAACTCCCATAGCATGAGTGTTGGGTAGCCTCAATCAGGTGGTTCATACATAGTATTACTCAGGCCATTACTTTCATATGGTGGCTGGGGAGGTAATCATCTGAAGGTCATTCATTCACATACTTGGTGATTGATGTAAAAAGACTCAAATTCCTGTGAGAATGAATAATCATGACTTCTTAGTCTCCTCTTTGCATCTCTCCTTGAAATTGACCTTTATCATCAGGACTTTGTGTGTGACACTGGGCTCCAAAGTGTATACAGGGAGAAAAAGAGAAAGAGGGAGAAGGAGAAAGAAAGAGGGAAAAAAGTGTAAGTAGAAGACAGAGACAGGCAGACAGAGACAGAGAGATGAAGATAATGTACTGCCTTTTCTGACATAGTCTTCAAAATTATGCTGTCACTTTCACTATAATTTATTTGCTAAGCAAGCCACAAGCCTTGCCACATTTCAAGAGGAGGGACCATAGTTTAATAAGAATGTCAAAGTATTTGCAGTGATCTCTCAAACTTCCACAAATTTAAGCTATTGATTTGGTCAACAGAAGTCTCTAAGCAACTATGAAGTTCATTACATATGGACATTAAAAAGACAATACAATTCTAAAAATTGTGTGAATTTATATTTTTACAACTACTGAATCATTCATTAAGCATTTTAAAATATTTACTCATAGATGTTCATATATGAAATAGCTGTCCTAAAAACTAGACTCTAATAAATTAAATGACGTAGTATACTGAGGTGATCCTAAGTGACTCAAATTTTCCAACTTATTCTGCTCCAGATACATACACATGCATTAAAAAATGATGTTAAAAAACATATATAGCCTAGTATAAAATGAAGGAAGAACGTCCACCAATTGTAAAAATTGGAGAGAATTCTAAGAATAGATGCTTGTGAAAACTATGAAAAAGTGACTTTTGGGAGGAAACCAAATGAAACATAGTACCTTGAAGTAAGGAACAAAAATGTACAGAGTGAAGTGACTTTTGTTAAAAAAATAAAATAAAATATGTGTGTGCAAATGGAGATCTCCCTAGACTGCAGCAGAGGCAATTTTAAATACTGTGAAGGGATTCTCTTACAATAGAGAATATGGAGGATGTTGCAGAAATCAACACATGTTGAAGATTTCCTCAGGAAAACCATATGAGGAAATAACCATTGACACACAGTTGGAAGATTTTCAACCAAGGATTGTAGATAGAGGACGTAATCAGAATGAAGACTTGATTTTAATTTACATATATACTTTTTAAGATAAGGTGTTATTCCGTCATCCAGGCTGAATGAAATGCAGTGGTGTGTTCAGGGCTCCCTGCAGCCTCAACCTACCAAGCTCAAGTGACTCTCTCACTCCACTGTCCAGGCTGGAGTGCAGCGGTATGATCACAGCTCACTTCAGCCTCAACCTCTGAAGCTCAAGTGATGCTTTCACCTCAGTCCTCCAAGTGGCTGGGACCATAGATGCATGACACCACACCCAACTAGTATTTTAATTTTTTGTAGTGATGAGCTCTCATTAGGTTATCCAGGCTGATCTCAAACTTCTGGGGTCAATCCTCCTATTTCAACATCCCAAAGTGTTGGGATTACAGATGTGAACCACCATGGCTGGACAAAATGAGATTTTTAAATAAGCATGATTCAAATGTTCAGAGATGCAAGCATCACTAATATAAAACAAGAATGGGATGAGGTGAGAGGGATGAATAAAAATAATCAGAAATTTCTGCAATCAGAAATGGGCTCCTTAATTATATAGAAAGTGATGGTTGAGTACATGAAATAAAATGAAACCAAATGCATGACTGGTAGAGCCCCCAAGAGGAATCACCTAATGCTCTAGAAATTGTCAGTAAACAGATTAAAACCTAAAAGCATTGATTGTTAACACCTTACTTTAGAAATTTCCTGATTACCTGTTTTTCTCCAAAACTCTGCCTGTTTCTAGTGGTTTTCTTGGTCTTAACTACTCATTATATGCTTTGTTCAAACATTTATAACCTGATTCAATGTGTTTGTCTCAAGTTGTATTTCATTCTGTCTTAACTCTTGCAACCTGCATGTCCTCATTATGATGGATTAATCCAGCAGCAAAGTCCACCTTATCTGACTGAGGATTATTCATTAACTTTTACTTGTTTATCTGACCTTTATCAATCTTGTTTTAGACAATCACTCTGAGCCACTGTCATGATGAGTCAGGATTCTAGATCTCTTATGAAGAACAAATTCATCCTTAAATAAAGTCTCTATACCAAAGATGAATCTATAGAAAAATGCCACTTGAAAACAATCAGTGCAGTGCATGAACAAAATTCTCACTGGATCATAAACCTAAAAAGTGATTAATGAGGCTAATAATTAGGAACTTGCAATGAAATCAATGAGACAGCTTGATATGCTTTGAATTGGTGATGGTTAATATCCATTATAGGTAAATCACCAAATATCTGGCTACTCCAGTGTTGATTTGTTCGGAGTATGAATAGAGTGGTGATAGGCTAAGGTATGCATCAGTCCAGCACGACAAAACTTCCTCTAACCAAGTCTGAGCTAGCTACTACTGAAATAAAAATTCCAACCTGCTAGTATGTGAATTCTCTTTATACATTTGGACATTAGCGAAGTGACCACCAGGGGGGTGGTGAACCCAGTGGGCCAACTCTAAGTCATCTTTCTCAGAACCTCTACATGCCCCCACTTTCAAAAATGTTATTTTAAAAAGAAAGCCATGCCTCTTACTTATCCAAATTTTTCCAAGATTCAGTGTCAGAAGGAACACAACTTTTAGAATGATAGTGAATGAAAAATTTGAAAATTTATGCTTTATGAGTTTTCAATTTATTGTCCCCTGGGTGCAAATATAACTTTATGATACTGAATCAGAATCCTGTAAACATTCCTCCTTTGTCAGCTAGTTGAATGTTAAGCTTCATCAATCGAGAACACTGGAGTGGTTGTGAGGTGTTAGATGCTGGAAGACACATCCCTTCTAAGACCCTACTCTTTACTATTATGCAGTAATTTTTATAATTATTATTGGGTTTTAAGAATTTGTATGTTAAAGAATATATTTAAGACTATTAAAGAATATACTTAAGGAATATAAGAAGGAAACTTCTAATTAGCACATTTGTTTTATCTTTTAAGAAACATTGCCTTCTGCATAGATATTAATTCAGAAAACTACATAAACCGTTTGTCCTTGACACAAACAGATTCAGCTTCATATGTTGCTTTCATCATTAAATTCACAATTATGTTATTTTTGTCTTCAACTTCTGTGGTTCCAGTCTTTAAGCAGCATATTCAAAATGTTATAGAAAAAGATGATCATGAGGATGAAGAATGTTATTTCAATTCAATGATTCCAGGTGATTAGAGTTTCTGTGTTTAAATTTTGTTAACTCCTGAGATATTTAAAAGCTTTTAGAATCAATCTCAAAGAAAGAGACACATGCACAATATTGAAAGTTTTGGAACTTCGTATACTTTGTAATTTTATGAGTCTCATGTAAACCTTCATATTCACATACTTTCCTAACTATATGTGTACATAGTATTTTATGTGTTAAGATTTCTCAATATGAAAACAAATGAAAGTATTCTTTGATAACTCATGAATAGACATAGATTTTTGTATCTGGCTATATGGTCCATGAATTGGAAAGAAGATCTATTTTGGCAAGGTCCTTGATGCATTTGCAGAAGTTGTTTCATTAAGAAAATATAAATAGACTAAAATTTAGTTTGTATAGTACACGTTGAGTTACATTATTTCCCCAGACTAATATTTATCTATAAAGTTTCCCCTTTTATAAAGAAGACATTTCTATAAAAAGCACTTATACATTACACTTTTTTTCTTGTACTTTGCTATTTTTTTTTCTAGTGGCGTGACTCTATGTTTAAAGTGTAGTAAAGTCAAATATTTAGTGTATATTTCTTTTCTAGACATTATAATAATTCATTTTATTACCAATTATTGCTACAACATTTTCTCCTAGAGAAGAGTACCATAAAAGTCTATTGCGTGTGTCAGAAATAATCATTATGCCTCTCTTTCTTTCAACTGTTTTAGACACAACTCTTGTCAGACAGAAGAACTGCTCTTAAGTTGGTTCCCTTCTTCTCTGTTTTTTTATTTTAAAACCTTGTTCTGAGTCCAAAGGCTGTAATGAACAACAGTTGAATGCAGGTATTGGAGAGCTTTTTGCCATTTACTACATTTTCTCCATCATAGACTTTAAAAATTATTGTATGTGATATTTGGCTCCTTATTCCACCTACAATTTAGTTTTTAATATGTTATGAGAAGAGAATAAGTAAAATATATACATTTCCGGTTTGTATATCCTCAGTATTGCAGGCATTAAAGTAGATGGGGATACCATACTTGACAAGGTAAGGACAAGACATGTGAGATCTTATTGTAGGAGAGAAATCAGGTAACATTATAATCTAGAGGGACTAGACTAAATCTGCTCGATGTAAGTCCACCAGAGTTGAAGCATACAGTCTAGGAACTGGGAACTGAAGACTGCCCCCTCTACAAACAAAGCCAGATGGCTGAATCCACCTTATATCACAAACAAACACTCAAGGCAATGAAATAGCATAAAAGAAAGAAAGAAAAAAAAAAAAAGCCAAAGGCCAGCAACCTCAAAACCTGAAGGCAGATAAGCTCACAAAAATAAGAAAGAATCAGTGCATCAACAGTGAAAACTCAAATAGACAGAGTGCTTTCTTTCATCCAAATTACAGCATCACCTCTCCAGCAAGGGTTTGGAACTGGGCTGAGGCTAAGAAAACTGAAATGACAGAAGTAAAATTCAAAATAGGGATATAAACAAAGTTTGTTATGCTAAAGGAGTATATTGTAACCCAATGCAAGAAAGCTAAAAATAATAATAAAACATTGTAGAAGTTAACAAAGTCACATGTAAAGAGAAAATGTAACCTACCTGACAGAGTTGAAAACGACACCACAAGACTTTTATAATGCAATCACAAGTATTAATAGCAAAATAAACCAACTGAAAAATGAGTATCAGAACTTTAAGACCGGCTTTCTGAAATAAGACAGGTGGGCACCAATAGAGAAAAAATAAAAATGAATGAACAAAACCTCAAGAAATATGGAATTATGTGAAAAGAATGAGTATGAGTAATTGGTGTATCTGAAAGAGATGACAATTAAATCAACTTGGAAAGCATGTTTCAGGATATCATCCATGAGAACTTTTGCAATCTAGCTAGAGAGGCCAATATTCAAATTTAGAAATGTGGAAAACCCCAGTGAGATAATCCATGAGAAGATCATCCCCAAGACAAACAATTATCAGATTCTTTAATGTTAAAATAAAAAGAAATGTAAAACACAGCTAGAGAGAAAGGAAAAATTACATACAGTGGGAAGCTCATCAGACTAACAATGGACTTCTCAGCCAAAATCCCAAAAGCCAGGAGAAGTTTGTGGCCGATAATCAACATTCTTTTTTTAAAAAAAAATTTAAATTATTTTTATTATACTTTAAGTTCTAGGGTACAAGTGCACAACCTGCAGGATTTTTCCATATGTATACATGTGCCATGTTGATGTGCTGCACCCATGAACTCATCATTTACATTAGGTATATCTCCTCATGCTATTCCTACCCACCCCCCAACCTCAATAGGACCCAAGTGTGATGTTCCCCTTCCTGTGTCCAAGTGATCTCATTGTTTAATTCCCACCTATGAGTGAGAACATGTGGTATTTGGTTTTCTGTACTTGTGATAGTTTTCTGAGAATGATGGTTTCCAGCTGCATCCATTACCCTACAAAGGACACAACCCATCCTTCTTTATGGCTACATAGTATTCCATGGTATATACATGACACATTTTCTTAATCCAGTCTGTCACTGATGGACATTTGGGTTGATTCCAAGTCATTGCTATTGTGAATAGTGCCACAATAAACATATGTGTGCATGTGTATTTATAGCAGCATGATTTATAATCCTTTGGGTATATTCCCAGCAGTGGGATGGCTGGGTCATATGATATTTCTAGTTCTAGATCTCTGAGGAATTGCCACACTGTTTTCCACAATGGTTGAACTAGTTTACAGTCACACCAACAGTGTAAAAGTGTTCTTATTTCTCTACATTCTCTCCAGCACCTGCTGTTTCCTGATTTTTTAACGATTGCCATTCTAACTGGAGTGAGATGGTATCTCATTGTGGTTTTGATTTGCATTTTTCTGATGGCGAATGATGATGAGCATTTTTTCATGTGTCTGTTGGCCATATGAAAGTCTTCTTTTGAGAAGTGTCTGTTCCTATCCTTTGCCCACTTTTCGATGGGGTTCTTTGTTTTTTCCTTATAAATTTGGTTGAGTTTTTATAGGTTCTGGATATTAGCCCTTTGTCAGATGAGTAGATTGCAAAAAAATTCTCCCATTCTGTAGGTTGCCTGTTCACTCTGATGGTAGTTTCTTTTGCTGTGAAGAAGCTCTTTAGTTTTATTGGATCCCATTTGTCAATTTTGGCTTTTGTTGTTGTTGCTTTTTTTGTTTTAGACATGAAGTCCTTGCCCATGTCTACGTCCTGAATGGTATTAGCTAGGTTTCTTCTAGGGTTTTTATCTTTTTAGGTCTAATATTTAAGTCTCTAATCCATCTTGAATTAATTTTCATATAACGAGTAAGGAAAGGATCCAGTTTCAGTTTTATACTTATGGCTAGCCTATTTTCCCAACACCATTTATTAATTGGGAATCCTTTCCCCATTTCTTGTTTTTGTCAGATTTGTCAAAGATCAGATGGCTGTAGATGTGTGGTATTATTTCTGAGGACTCTGTTCTGTTCCATTGGTCTATATCTCTGTTTTGGTAGCAGCACCATGCTGTTTTGGTTACTGTAGCCTTGTAGTATAGTTTGAAGTCAGGTAGCATGATGCCTCCAACTTTGTTCTTTTGGCTTAGGATTGTCGTGGCAATGCAAGGTCTTTTTTGGTTCCATATGAACTTTAAAGCAGTTTTTTCCAATTCCATGAAGAAAGTCATTGGTAGCTTAAGGGAATGACATTGAATCTATAAATTACCTTGGGCAGCATGGCCATTTTCACAATATTGATGCTTCCTATCCATGAACATGGTTTATTCTTCTATTAGTTTGTGCCCTCTTTTATTTCACTGAGCAGTGATTTGCATTTCATCCTTGAAGAGGTCGTTTACATCCCTTGTAAGTTGGATTCCTAGGTATGTTATTCTCTTTGAAGCTACTGTGAAGGGGAGTTCATTCATGATTTGGCTCTCTGTTGATCTGTTACTGGTGTATAACAATGCTTCTGATTTTTGCACATTGATTTTGTATCCTGAGACTTTGTTGAAGTTTCTTAGAAGCTTAAGGAGATTTTGGGCTGAGACAGTAGGGTGTTCTAAATGTACAATCATGTCATCTACAAACAGGGACAATTTGACTTCTTCTTTTCCTAACTGAATACCCTTGATTTCTTTCTCTTGCCTGATTCTCCTAGCCAGAACTTCCAATACTACGTTGAATAGGAGTAGTGGGAGAGGGCATCCCTGTCTTGTGCCAGTCTTCAAAGGGAATGCTTCCAGTTTTTGCCCATTCAGTATGATATTGGCTGTGGATTTGTCATAAATAGCTCTTATTATTTTGAGATACGTTCCATCAATACCGAATTTATTGAGAGTTTTTAGTATGAAGGGCTGTTGAATTTTGTCAAAGGCCTTTTCTGCATCTATTGAGATAATCATGTGGTTTTTGTCTTTGGTTCTGTTTACATGCTGGATTACGTTTATTGATTTGTGTATGTTGAACCAGCCTTGCATCCCATGGATGAAGCCCTCTTGATCATGGTGGATACATTTTTTGATGTGATACTGGATTCGGTTTGCTAGTATTTTAGTGAGGATTTTTGCATCGATGTTCATCAGGGATATTGGTCTAACATTCCCCCCTTTTTTTATTATTATTATTATACTTTAAGTTCTAGGGTACATGTGCATAACGTGCAGGTTTGTTACATATGTATACTTGTGCCATGTTGGTGTGCTGCACCCATCAACTCGTCAGCACCCATCAATTCATCATTTATATCATGTATAACTCCCCAATGCAATCCCTCCCTCCTCCCCCCTCCCCATGATAGGCCCCAGTGTGTGATGTTCCCCTTCCCGAGTCCAAGTGATCTCATTGTTCAGTTCCCACCTATGAGTGAGAACATGCGGTGTTTGGTTTTCTGTTCTTGTGATAGTTTGCTAAGAATGATGGTTTCCAGCTGCATCCATGTCCCTACAAAGGACGCAAACTCATCCTTTTTTATGGCTGCATAGTATTCCATGGTGTATATGTGCCACATTTTCTTAATCCAGTCTGTCACAGATGGACATTTGGGTTGATTCCAAGTCTTTCTATTGTGAATAGTGACACAATAAACATACGTGTGCATGTGTCTTTGTAGTAGAATAATTTATAATCCTTTGGGTATATACCCAGTAATGGGATGGCTGGGTCATATGGTACATCTAGTTCTAGATCCTTGAGGAATTGCCATACTGTTTTCCATAATGGTTGAACTAGTTTACAATCCCATCAACAGTGTAAAAGTGTTCCTATTTCTCCACATCCTCTCCAACACCTGTTGTTTCCTGACTTCTTAATGATTGCCATTCTAGCTGGTGTGAGATGGTATCTCATTGTGGTTTTGATTTGCATTTCTCTGATGGTGAGTGATGATGAGCATTTTTTCATGTGTCTGTTGGCTGTATGAATGTCTTCTTTTGAGAAATGTCTGTTCATATCCTTTCCCCACTTTTTGATGGGGTTGTTTGTTTTTTTCTTGTATATTTGTTTGAGTTCTTTGTAGATTCTGGATGTTAGCCCTTTGTCAGATGAGTAGGTTGCAAAAATTTTCTCCCATTCTGTAGGTTGCCTGTTCACTCTGATGGTAGTTTCTTTTGCTGTGCAAAAGCTCTTTAGTTTAATTAAATCCCATTTGTCAATTTTGGCTTTTGCTGCCATTGCTTTTGGTGTTTTAGACATGAAGTCCTTGCCCATGCCTATGTCCTGAATGGTACTATCTAGATTTTCTTCTAGGGTTTTTATGGTATTAGGTCTAACATTTAAGTCTCTAATCCATCCTGAATTAATCTTCGTATATGGGGTAAGGAAAGGATCCAGTTTCAGCTTTCTACTTATGGCTAGCCAATTTTCCCAGCACCATTTATTAAATAGGGAATCCTTTCCCCATTTCATGCTTCTCTCAGGTTTGTCAAAGATCAGATGGCTGTAGATGTGTGGTATTATTTCTGAGGACTCTGTTCTGTTCCATTGGTCTATATCTCTGTTTTGGTACCAGTACCATGCTGTTTTGGTTACTGTAGCCTTGTAGTATAGTTTGAAGTCAGGTAGCATGACGCCTCCAGCTTTGTCCTTTTGACTTAGGATTGTCTTGGCAATGCGGGCTCTTTTTTGGTTCCATATGAACTTTAAAGCTGCTTTTTCCAATTCTGTGAAGAAACTCATTGGTAGCTTGATGGGGATGGCATTGAATCTATAAATAACCTTGGGCAGTATGGCCATTTTCATGACATTGATTCTTCCTATCCATGAGCATGGTATGTTCTTCCGTTTGTTTGTGTCCTCTTTGATTTCACTGAGCGGTGGTTTGTAGTTCTCCTTGAAGAGGTACTTTACATCCCTGGTAAGCTGGATTCCTAGGTATTTTATTCTCTTTGAAGCAATTGTGAATGGAAGTTCATTCCTGATTTGGCTCTCTGCTTGTCTGTTACTGGTGTATAAGAATGCTTGTGATTTTTGCACATTAATTTTGTATGCTGAGACTTTGCTGAAGTTGCTTATCAGCTTAAGGAGATTTTGGGCTGAGACGATGGGGTTTTCTAAATATACAATCATGTCATCTGCAAACAGGGACAATTTGACTTCTTCTTTTCCTAACTGGATACCCTTGATTTCTTTCTCTTGCCTGATTGCCCTAGCCAGAACTTCCAACACTATGTTGAATAGGAGTGGTGAGAGAGGGCATCCCTGTCTTGTGCCAGTTTTCAAAGGGAATTTTTCCAGTTTTTGCCCATTCAGTATGATATTAGCTGTGGGTTTGTCATAAACAGTTCTTATTATTTTGAGGTACGTTCCATCAATACCGAATTTATTGAGCGTTTTTAGCATGAAGGGCTGTTGAATTTTGTCAAAAGCCTTTTCTGCATCTATTGAAATAATCATGTGGTTCTTGTCTTTGGTTCTGTTTATATTCTGGATTATGTTTATTGATTTGCGAATGTTGAACCAGCCTTGCATCCCAGGGATGAAGCCCAATTGATCATGCTGGATAATCTTTTTGATGTGCTGCTGAATCCGGTTTGCCAGTATTTTATTGAGGATTTTTGCATCGATGTTCATCAGGGATGTTGGTCTAAAATTCTCTTTTTTTGTTGTGTCTCTGCCAGGCTTTGGTATCAGGATGATGTTGGCCTCATAAAATGAGTTAGGGAGGATTCCCTCTTTTTCTGTTGATTGGAATAGTTTCAGAAGGAATGGTAGCAGCTCCTCCTTGTACCTCTGGTAGAATTCAGCTGTGAATCCATCTGGTCCTGGACTTTTTTTGGTTGGTAGGCTATTAATTATTGCCTCAATTTCAGAGCCTGCTATTGGTCTATTCAGGGATTCAACTTCTTCCTGGTTTAGCCTTGGGAGAGTGTAAGTGTCCAGGAAATTATCCATTTCTTCTAGATTTTCTAGTTGATTTTTGTAGAGGTGTTTATAGTATTCTCTGATGGTTGTTTGTATTTCTGTGGGGTCAGTGGTGATATCCCCTTTATCATTTTTTATTGCGTCTATTTGATTCCTCTCTCTTTTCTTCTTTAATAGCCTTGCTAGCGGTCTGTCAATTTTGTTGATCTTCTCAAAAAACCAGCTCCTGGCTTCATTGATTTTTTGGAGGGTTTTTTGTGTCTCTATCTCCTTCAGTTCTGCTCTGATCTTAGTTATTTCTTGCCTTCTGCTAGCTTTTGAATGTGTTTGCTCTTGCCTCTCTAGTTCTTTTAATTGTGATGTTAGAGTGTCAATTTTAGATCTTTCCTGCTTTCTCTTGTGGGCATTTAGTGCTATAAATTTCCCTCTACACACTGCTTTAAATGTGTCCCAGAGATTCTGGTACGTTGTATCTTTGTTCTCATTGGTTTCAAAGAACATCTTTATTTCCGCTTTCATTTCGTTATGTACCCAGTAGTCATTCAGGAGCAGGTTGTTCAGTTTCCATGTAGTTGAGCGGTTTTGATTGAGTTTCTTAGTCCTGAGTTCTAGTTTGATTGCACTGTGGTCTGAGAGACAGTTTGTTATAATTTCTGATCTTTTACATTTGCTGAGGAGTGCTTTTCTTCCAATTATGTGGTCAATTTTGGAATAAGTGTGATGTGGTGCTGAGAAGAATGTATATTCTGTTGATTTGGGGTGGAGAGTTCTATAGATGTCTATTAGGTCTGCTTGGTGCAGAGATGAGTTCAATTCATGGATATTCTTGTTAACTTTCTGTCTCGTTGATCTGTCTAATGTTGACAGTGGAGTGTTGAAGTCTCCCATTATTATTGTATGGGAGTCTAAGTCTCTTTGTAAGTCTCTAAGGACTTGCTTTATGAATCTGGGTGCTCCTGTATTGGGTGCATATATATTTAGGAGAGTTAGCTCTTCCTGTTGAATTGATCCCTTTACCATTATGTAATGGCCTTCTTTGTCTCTTTTGATCTTTGATGGTTTAAAGTCTGTTTTATCAGAGACTAGTATTGCAACCCCTGCTTTTTTTTTGTTCTCCATTTGCTTGGTAGATCTTCCTCCATCCCTTTATTTTGAGCCTATGTATGTCTCTGCATGTGAGATGGGTCTCCTGAATACAGCAGACTGATGGGTCTTGACTCTTTATCCAGTTTGCCAGTCTGTGTCTTTTAATTGGAGCATTTAGTCCATTAACATTTAAGGTTAATATTGTTATGTGTGATCTTGATCCTGCCATTATGATATTAACTGGTTATTTTGCTCATTAGTTGATGCAGTTTCTTCCTAGCCTCGATGGTCTTTACATGTTGGCATGTTTTTGCAATGGCTGCTACCAGTTGTTCCTTTCCATGTTTAGGGCTTCCTTCAGGGTCTCTTGTAAGGCAGGCCTGGAGGTGACATAATCTCTAAGCATTTGCTTATCTGTAAAGGATTTTATTTCTCCTTCACTTATGAAACTTAGTTTGGCTGGATATGAAATTCTGGGTTGAAAGTTCTTTTCTTTAAGAACGTTGAATATTGGCCCCCACTCTCTTCTGGCTGGTAGAGTTTCTGTCGAGAGATCTGCTGTTAGTCTGATGGGCTTCCCTTTGTGGGTAACCCGACCTTTCTCTCTGGCTGCCCTTAAGATTTTTTCCTTCATTTCAACTTTGGTGAATCTGGCAATTATGTGTCTTGGAGTTGCTCTTCTCGAGGAGTATCTTTGTGGTGTTCTCTGTATTTCCTGAATTTGAATGTTGGCCTGCCCTACTAGGTTGCGGAAGTTCTCCTGGATGATATCCTAAAGAGTGTTTTCCAACTTGGTTCCATTTTCCCCCCCTCACTTTCAGGCACCCCAATCAGACGTAGATTTGGTCTTTTTACATAATCCCATACCTCTTGCAGGCTTTGTTCATTTCTTTTTCTTCTTTTTTCTTTTGGTTTCTCTTCTCACTTCATTTCATTCATTTGATCTTCAATCGCTGAAACTCTTTCTTCCAGTTGATCGAGTCGGTTACTGAAGCTTGTGCATTTGTCACGCATTTCTCGTGTCATGGTTTTCATCTCTGTCATTTCGTTGATGACCTTCTCTGCATTAATTAGTCTAACTGTCAATTCTTCCACTCTTTTTTCAAGATTTTTAGTTGCTTTGCGCTGGGTACGTAATTCCTCCTTTAGCTCTGAGAAGTTTGATGGACTGAAGCCTTCTTCTCTCATCTCGTCAAAGTCATTGTCTGACAAGCTTTGATCCGTTTTGGCGATGGGCTGCGCTCCTTTGCAGGGGGAGATGCGCTCTTATTTTTTGAATTTCCAGCTTTTCTGCCCTGCTTCTTCCCCATCTTTGTGGTTTTATCTGTCTCTGGTCTTTGATGATGGTGACGTACTGATGGGGTTTTGGTATAGGTGTCCTTCCTGTTTGATTGTTTTCCTTCTGACAGTCAGAAGGACTGTCTGTTGGTCTGTTGGAGATTGCTTGAGGTCCACTGCAGACCCTGTTTGCCTGGGTATCAGCAGCAGAGGTTGCTGAAGACAGAATATTGCTGAACGGCGAGTGTACCTGTCTGATTCTTCCTTTGGAGGTTTCCTCTCAGGGGTCTACTCCACCCTGTGAGGTGTGGGGTGTTAGATTGCCCCTAGTGGGGGATGTCTCCCAGCTAGGCTACTCAGGGGTCTGGGACCCACCTGAGCAGGCAGTCTGTCCGTTCTCAGATCTCAACCTCTGCGTTGGGAGATCCACGGCTCTCCCCAAAGCTGTCCGACAGAGTCGTTCGCGTCTCACATTCTCTTTTTTTGTTGTATCTCTGTCAGGCTTTGGTATCAGGATGATGTTGGCCTCGTAAAATGAGTTAAGGAGGATTACCTCTTTTACTATTGATTGGAATAGTTTCAGAAGGAATGGTACCAACCCCTCCTTGTTCCTCTGGTAGAATTCAGCTGTGAATCTGTCTGGTCCTGTACTTTTTTTGGTTGGTAGGCTATCAATTGTTGCCTCCATTTCAGAGCCTACTATTTGTCTATTCAGGGATTCAACTTCTTCCTTGTTTAGTCTTGGGAGAGTGTAAGTGTCCAGGAAATTATCCATTTCTTCTAGGTTTTCTAGTTTATTTGTGTAGAGTTGTTTATAGTATTCTCTGATGGTAGTTTATATTTCTGTGGGGTCAGTGGTGATATCCCCTTTATCATTTTTTATTACATCTATTTGATTCTTCTCTCTTTTCTTCTTTATTAGTCTTGCTAGAGGTCTATCAATTTTGTTGATCTTTTTCAAAAAACCAGGTCCTGGATTCATTGATTTTTTGGAGGGTTTTTTGTGTCTCTATCTCCTTCACTTCTGCTCTGATCTTAGTTATTTCTTGCCTTCTTCTAGCTTTTGAATGTGTTTACTTTTTCTTCTCTAGTTCTTTTAGTTGTGATGTTAGGCTGGCAATTTTAGATCTTTCCTACTTTCTCTTGTGGGCATTTAGTGCTATAAATTTCCCTCTACACACACTTCAAATGTGTCCCAGAGATTCTGGTATGCTGTATCTTTGTTCTCATTGGTTTCAAAGAACATCTTTATTTCTGCCTTCATTTTGTTATGTACCCAGTAGTCATTCAGGAGCAGGTTGTTCAGTTTCCATGTAGTTGAGCGGTTTTGATTGAGTTTCTTATTCCTGTGTTCTAGTTTGATTGCACTGCGATCTGAGAGAGTTTGTTATAATTTCTTTTCTTTTACATTTGCTGAGGAGTGCTTCACTTCCAACTATGTGGTCAGTTTTGGAATAAGTGTGATGTGGTGCTGAGGAGAATGTATATTCTGTTGATTTGGGGTGGAGAGTTCTGTAGATGTCTATTAGGTCCGCTTCGTGCAGAGTGGAGTTCAATTTTTGGATATCCTTGTAAACTTTCTGTCATTGATCTGTCTAATGTTGACAGTGGGGTGTTAAAGTCTCCCATTATAATTTTATGGGAGTCTAAGTCTCTTTGTAAGTCTCTAAGGACTTGCTCTATGAATCTGGGTGTTCCTGTATTGGGTGCATATATATTAAGATAGGTAGCTCTTCCTGATGAATTGATTCCTTTACCATTATGTAATGGCCTTCTTTGTCTCTTTTGATCTTTGATGGTTTACAGTCTGTTTTCTCAGAGACTAGGGTTGCAACCCCTGTCTTGTTTTTGTTTTCCATTTGCTTGGTAGATCTTCCTCCATCCCTTTATTTTGAGGCTATCTGTGTCTCTGCATGTGAGATGGCTCTCCTGAGTACAGCAAACTGATGGGTCTTGACTCCTTATCCGATTTGCCAGTCTGTGTCTCTTAATTGGACCATTTAGTCCATTTACACTTAAGCTTAATATTGTTATGTGTGAACTTGAGCCTGTCATTATGATATTAGCCGGTTATTTTGCTTGCTAGTTGATGCAGTTTCTTCCTAACATTGATGGACTGTACATTTTGACATGTTTTTGCAATGTCTGGTAGCTGTTTTTCATTTCCATGTTCAGTGCTTCCTTCAGGATTTCTTGTAGGGCCAGCCTGGTGGTCACAAAATCTCTAAGCCTTTGCTTGTCTGTAAAGGATTTTATTTATCCTTCACTGATGAAATTTACTTTTCTGGATATGAAAATCTGAGTTGAAAATTCTATTCTTTGAGAATATTGAATAGTGGCTCCCACTCTCTTCTGGCTAGAGATCTGGTGTTAGTCTGATGGGCTTCCTTTTGTGTGTAACCTGACCTTTCTCTCTGGCTGCCCTCAACATTTTTTCCCTCATTTCAACTTCGGTGAATCTGACAATCATGTGTCTTAGAGTTGCTCTTCTCCAGGAGTATCTTTGTGGCATTGTCTGTATTTCCTGAATTTGGATGTTGGCCTGCCTTACTAGGTTGGGGAAGTTCTCCTGGATGATATCCTGCAGAGTGTTTTCCAACATGGTTTCATTGTCCCTGTCACTTTCAGGCACACCAATCAGATGCAGACTTGGTCTTTTCACATAATCCCATATTTCTTGGAGGCTTTGTTCATTTCTTTTTACTCTTTTTGCTCTACACTTCTCTTCTTGCTTCATTTCATTCATTTGATCTTCAATCGCTAATACGCTTTCTCCCAGTCAATCGAGTCAGTTACTGAAGCTTGTGCATTTGTCACGTATGACTTGTGTTATGACTTTCATCTTTATCAGTTATTTTAAGATCTTCTCTGCATTGATTATTCTAGTTATCCATTCATGCATTCTTTTTTCAAGGTTTTTCCTTTCTTTCGCTGGTTACGTAGTTCCTCCTTTAGCTCTGAGAAGTTTGATCTACTGAAGCCTTCTTCTCTCAACTCATCAAAGTCATTCTCCATCCAGCTTTGTTCCATTGCTCGTAGTACTACTCGTCTTAAAATATCAAAAGGAAGAGAGACTTTCTACAAAATTTTACTATGTAATAGTATCTTTAGTAGCAGTTAAAACAATACAATGCTGTTCAAAATGAAACCAAATTATTCTGAGTGTGTGCAAAACAGCACTGATACTCTCAGTGGACTTCTTCATGTTCTTGTGTTTATGTAGAATGTGTGAAATACAGTTAAGCTGAGTAAGTATTTTTTGTGTAAACTATGAATTAGAACAACAAATTTCAATATAAGTTCGACAAATTTCAATACAAGCTCGTATGGATTTACATAATTTTGTTTTTTTCCGAGTGTTTTCTTCATTTCCACAAAATATTTCTAACCATTCACTGGCTGGTGAATCTCTGAAAAACAATTTTATATTTGACAAAGTAAATTTTGAAAAGATTTTATTTTTATTTTTATTTTTATTTTTTGGTCACAGGAAGAAAGAAATCTTGCATCATAATCTTTCTTCCTGGAATAAACTGAAGTAGTCTCATCTATCAGGTTTTCCAGCTTCAAATCTCAGATATAACTAATCACTTTTTCCCTTCTTTCCTTTTCCAGCAAAATTCCAGAAACAAAACAGACAACATTTCATGATGATAAATATCACAGTTGCCACACAGGCCAACAGGAACCCAATCACATCCAAAGAGTGATACTGGAACCAGGTGAGGTCATGGGCTGCAGGCCGAAGGTGTTTAGCTCCTTTGTGGCGCATGACAAATTCAATCCAGAAGACTGCTCGATCCAGGGGCTTCACCGGTTGATCATGTTGAATTCTTGATAATTTCATAACATTCTCTTTATATCTGAAGGATAAAAATAAAGATACCAATGCAGCAGAAAGAGGTATAGACAAAACCCCTCAAACACCAAGTTAAAGAAGGAAGGGGTTTATTCAGCTGGAAGCATCAGCAAGACTCCTGTCTCAAGAGCTGAGATCCCCGAGCGAGCAGTTCCTGTCCGTTTTAAGGGCTCACAACTCTACAGGGGTCCATTTGAGAGGGTCGTGGTCAGTTGAGCAAGTAGTGGGTACGTGACTGGGGACTGCATGCACCAGTAATCAGAACAGAACAGAAGGGGACAGGGATTTTTACAATGTTTTTCTATAAAATGCCTGGAATCTGTAGATAACATAACCAGTTAGGTCAGGGGTCGATCTTTAACTACCCGGCCCAGAGAGTGGTACCAGGGTATTTACTTGTGGATTTCATTTCTGCCTTTTAGTATTTACTTCTTTTTTCTTTGTAGGCAGAATTTGGGCATAAGACAATATGAGGAGTGATCTCCTCCCTTACTAACACTGAAAGTAAGTTAATGTGTCTGTGCATATCAAGTTTATGAAAGGCTTTTAAAGTGCCAAATAATTCAAAGTAAATGTCAAAGAATTGACATAGAACTTGTGTACTTTAATTGGAATCATCATAGTAAGTTTGGCTTTTAAATTGAACTTTTCTCATTGACAAATGTTTTCTAAAGTAGAAATTGAATGTTAGGTGAGAAAGTTAATTTTTTTTGAAGCAGAGAAAATATAACGCATTTTAAATTTTTTAAATTGTTTAATTTTAAGTTTTTGTGGGTACATATTAAGTGCATATATTTATGGGGTATATGAGCTGTTTTGATACAATGTGAAATTACCACATCATGGGAAATAGGATATTCATCCCTTAAGCATTTATCCTTTGTATTATGAACAATTCAGTTACACTGTTAGTTCTCAAGCAGAGATATGGAGAACGTGCTCAACATAATGAACCATTTTAAGTGCTGTAAGAAAGATCGTGAAAATGTAATATGAGAATTATCATCTCTAAGTTCCTAAAAAGTAATTGTGTCATGGTGAGGGGCATACCTCATAGCTAGTCAGTATGTTTCTACATTACTCTTTTGTCTCCTACTGTTTCCCACCCTGTAGCCAGAAAGATTTTTTGCAATGAAAGTCAGTTTATAGCACTACCCTGATTAAGACTTATGACTGGCTTCTCATTATTTAAAGAATAAAAACCAACTTTGTTATTTGGTCTACAGAGCCCTACATTTTTCGACACTGGCAAGCTCTTTTCCTAACACTTTTCCCCGGCACACTGTCTTCTAGATTGGCCTTCTATTTTTTTCTTTAAGCTCCCAAATGTGTTCTCGTCTTAGCACCTTACACATTTTTTCCCCTCACTCCTGCTCTTGGAGTATTCTGTCTTGCTACAACCCAAGGCATGCTTCTCTCCCTTTTTATGGCTTCCTTCTAATGTTACTTCTAAGAGAGGCTTTTATTGACCACACTATGATGGAACCTCTAGGATTTTGTCTATTTTCTGTGCTTATTTTGCTATTTGATTCCTAGAATTGTAAAATGCATTATGTATGTCATAAAATAAATATTTAAATAGTAAATACAAAATCTAAATATATGCATACTAAGTGAATAGTTCAAAAACGTAAGATCATCTTGAACATTATTTTGAAGTGAAGATATCTATTTACCTACTGCTCAGATCGTGGTATAGGATATCACAACCTGCCTAGAATCACTCTCTTTTTCTGAACCATTTAGTCACTACTTTTGACCTCCAATTAAGTATTAGCCTGACTTCAAATAGCATGCATTAGTTTTGCTTGTTTATGTAAATGAATTATATAATATGTACTCATTAGTGTCTTTTATTAATGTCGCAGTTGTTGGATAATTCCTTTGCTGTATAATATTTTGTTGATTGATAAAGCACAGATTTTTCCTTCATTTTAAGATTACTATGTATTTGTGTTGCTAACGATTTTTGGACACTATTGATAACTCGGTTATAAACATTCTTCTAGATGGTATTAGATTTCTATATTTATACATATCTCTTGGGTATATAATTGAGAGTAGAATTGCTGAGATAAAATTGGATGCATAATTGTGATCCACTTCTTGATTTTAACTTTTTTGAAGTGTATTTTTTGATCGTCAAAATTTAAAGATATGTTATAGTTTTTATAACTTCCCTTACTTCCACTATGACTGCATCATACACTTTCTATGACATTAAATCTTATTATATTTACTAAGTCTTTGGTTATTGCCCACCACATATCACTTCAAATAACTGTTTGACATGCTCTAAGAAAATGTGTCTTCCAGTTGATATATATAATACATATATGTGTATTGTATATGTACATATGTGCATGTGTATTATTCTACATTATAAGATTCCATTTGTTATTTGTGTTCTTCAAATGTTTTATGTCTTGACCCATTATTTGGTCTTTTTTTAAGTCTGTTTAGATTGAGTGAAAGTATTTGCATAATCACACTTAAATCTACCAGTTTGCTTTATATTTTTTTTCTACTTGTCCAAGTTGGTTAGTGTTTCTTTTCAATTATTTCCTATCTTCTTTAAATGTATTTTTATCATTCATTAACCTTCTTTTTTGTGATAAAGTTATTTTAATGTATTCCTTTAGATGATACCCTCCTTCTTTAAAAGCATTATTGAGAGTATTTATAAATGCTGAATTGATGATAGCTGGACTCCACAAGGAATTTTGCACACTGCTATCTTTGGGTGTGAAAAAATCAATTATTAAAAATTTGAATTAAAATTATCTTTTTTGTGTTTCAAAGACCATCATCCAAATGGAAAATATAGTGAACCCAGAATGGGACAAAATTTTTAAAATTATATATCTGAAATAACCCATAATGTATAAATAGTTCTTAAAACTTAATAATAAGACAAATACCAAAGTTTAAAAATGTTCCAAGGATTGTAGTAGACATGTTTTCAAAGAAGATATATTAATGATCAGTAAGCACATATAAGGATTCTCAACGTCTTTAGCCATAATGAAAATGTAGTCTGAGACCAGGATGAGAGATCATTTTACACCCACTAAGAAGGCTGTAACAAAAAGACACATAATAACTCATTTGGCAAAAGTATGGAGGAATTGTAACCATGTTGTACTGCTGGTGGTAGTGATGAATGAAACAAGTACTTTGGAAGACAGTTTAGCAGTTCTTCATAAACATACAGTTCCCACATGAGCCAGCAATCCCACTTGTAGTATCAACCCAAAAGAAAGGAAAACAGGTTTATGCAAAAACTTGTGTAGAAATATTCCTAGTAACCACAATTGGAAACAATCGAAAGGCCAATGAACTGATAAGTTAACAACTAAAATATGACAAAACCTTACTAAAAAATATTAAACTGCCATAAAAAGAAATGAAGTATTAAAATGCACAACAACATGAATAAAACTAACACCATAAAAACAACAAAAAATTAAGCTAGGTGAAATGTCATTTACACAGCACCATAAACTGTATGATTCCATTTATATGAAATACCTAGAGAACAATCTCTAGAGAAAGAAAACAAATTAGTGTTAGACTAGGGCTAAGCGTTCATAGGAAATGACTTCTGTGTCTTTGCAGTTTCTTTTGTGCTGACAAAAATATTCTAAAATTATGTGATAGTGATGGCTTCATGGCTCTTTAAACATAGCAAATATATTTGGATTTTATACCATAAAAAGGAGGATTTTATGGTATGAAAATTAAATCTCATTTTCAAGTACATTACAGTAATGATAATAATAAAAGTTAATTTTTCAACAGGAAAATAGTAATGTTCTGAGGCATTTTAGATACTGAATTAAAATATTTATTATATTATTTCATTTATTCTTCCTTCTACTAAGGATTCATTATATCAAATTTTTAAGAAATGTATTTTTTATATTATCTATATCATTTTAAAAGTATTTTTGTGTAGAAAATTGTTTCACTAACTGGCTATTCATTAGATGTATGGTTTTCAAATACAATATTTAAATAGCTGATACAAAATAAAAGCAGATTTCAGATTGGTTAAATCATTTAAATTCTTTCAAAATTACTCTCTTAGAAAAAGGATGAAACTCACACTCACTATTGACAAGAGGAGCTATCTATAAATACCATCTAGTGAAAAATATTGTTCTACTCACAAAGGATCATTAATTACTGTCTTCAGTGCATTCGCCAAGTCTGTACTCGACATTGTGTCGAAGTCCAATCTAACAGCTGCTCCTCTGGCCTTCATGTGAGCAATGTTATCAGGTTGATCGGCAAACAATGGAATGCCCACCATAGGGACCCCATGGTAGATTGCCTCGTAGATGCCATTGGCTCCACCATGAGTTATAAAAGCTCTGGTTTTTGGATGACCTAGGATTGGATGAATTTTAGCAAAATTATTCATAGGAATAAAATGAGATGCACAATGAAAGGCTCTGAAAGTGACAGTGTTTTCTAGATAACACATTGAACTAATTTGCTGTTGCTTTTCAGACTTCATAGGAAAAACACGTACTTGTGCTGGGTATGCAAGTGAAGGCTGCATGGTGTGTGTGACTTCAGACTGCAAAACAATACAAGATTTCCAGTTGGACTAACGAAAAAGTGCGATCTAGATTTTTAAAATGTTCAATAAAGAAGAAAACAAAGAGATGGGCATGAAGTGAACTGCTATTTTAAGTGCAGTCACAGAATGTGATATGTGGGGTGTGCAAGGCAGCAGGCAGTGGGTTGATGGTGGTGCTAGGATTGAGGAAAGACAGGTCACAGTTCATCATGACCTATCATCACTTTATGATTAATATTAGCAATTTAATCCTTCAGAAAATACAGAGTAACTGATGATAGAAGAGCTATTATTTTTTTGTGGCACTTGAAATAACCCTGCAGGAGAAGAAACAACAGGTATAAAGTAGTAGAAATAAGAGACAGAGAGACAGCTCAGGAAGTTATTGAAAAATTCTGTGATATATAGTAACACCAGAAATAAAGATTCTTGCTGTTTCTGACCATAAAGAATGTGAGTGTATATCATAAAATGCCAATAATTATAGCATATTCTTTTTCCCCTTTGACTGGCAAATAAATATAAAGAAGTTACGTTTTGTGTTTCCTTAACAAACATTGAAAAAGCTTGTTTCATGATTAACTATTAACACTCTAATGTGCTGTTACTAATATATCCAGTATTTGTTCACCTGAGTCTTACCTAGAAGGTCATTCTGGGGTATCCACTTATAGAGCCGAGTATTGAGACCTAAGGTATCTGGTTTATTCCCATCAAATCTCCACAGAACCTGTTACAGTGAAGAAAATATCTTATTCCATAAGTGGAATTCAAAACTTATAGAATGTTAAAACTGTAAAAAGAGAAAAAGAGTAGGAAAGAGATCAAGGGATGTTAGTAAAACAGAACTACTCAAAGACTGATGTAAATAGAATACTCACATTTAATTTTGGCCAACTTCACATTTGTCAGAAGTTTCTATAATTGGTTTACTTACAAACATTAACAGCCTCTTTCAGTAGTTTTCCACACCAGTAAGACACTTCATCTTACCTTTTGTGGAATCTGGGCAAGGGCTGATGCAATTACGTTGGCCCTTTCTTCTTTCATGTTAGTGATCACTGACCCCAGAGTAAACACCACAACACCATGTTCTCCAGAGCTCTGTACAAACTCTTCCATTTCCTGTGAAACAGAATTTGTTTCATCACAAAAGAGTAACAGCACAGCAGGCACTACTGAAAGAGATGGTACAAGTTACTAAAGAGAAAATCAGGTATTTTAAGGAATTATCGGAGTAAATAATATTTTCTAACTGACTCAATCACTCAGGTTTTTTTGCAATTAGATATGTAATGTGAGATAGGTAGACGCTGTTAGGGTATTTGTGTAACTATGTGTGTATGTGTATGTGTTTGTGTGCATGTGTGTAAGGGAGAAAAGAAATGGAGCTATTTCACTCTAGTCAGGGAGATAATGTTAAAAATATTACATACACACTCTTCTCTTATAATCCTAAAATTACTAATATAGGTTCTTGGAAAGTGGCACCACTCAGCTTTAATTCTATATTGTTCTACTAAATCACTTGTGTTTATTTCAGGCAGGTTTTCTGTAGGATTCTTTTAGTTGGAAGCCATTGGTGTTTACTTCCCTCACTATGAGCTCTGAGGATAGGCTGCTCACTGTTGGGATAATTTTATATCTATATTTATGTTTCTCTACAGTGCTTTATACTTCACTTAGAGTTTGTCAGAGTTTTCCGGTAGTTTTTGAAAAACTAAAATAAATATATAAATAAATAAAAGCTGATGGTTAAGAACCACTGACATTTTGGAGTCAGGTATTGGAATTTGGAATTCCTGTGAATTAGTCCAGGAGTCTTATTTATAATACAGAATTGTACAGTATACAGTTACATAGTTGAATGCTCATATTTTGAGGTTATTGTTTAGGTGGAACACCTATTGACCTGAAATCACACTGTTAAACTGATGTGCTATTTATAACTGCATGTGAGGAACTCTCATCATCACTTTGTTGTGTCTCAGAGGCAGCACTTGCATCAGAATAGAAGAGGCCACCAGACCTTTCTGCAGGGGAGATCTTGTGTCTCTCTTGAGTAGCTCATTCACAATGAGGAGTGGAAACCTACTGAATATCAGAGGTCAGAAAAGTCAGGAAACTCCCCTTAATGCTAAAACAACAAGGTTATCTGGAAAGTCCCTAGCAGGGCAGGCGGCCATTTGTGGTTTGGTCAAAGGGCGGGAACCAATGAACAACTGACTAATGTTTAACTTTAAATGTCAGCCAATTGTAAACCTACAACTGTAAAAATCCCTAGTGACTCTGTAACTTGCTGTAACTTGTTTGTATCTGACTACAAAAGACGGCTAAACACTGAGCTGGAGGTCTCTCCCTAGGATCGGATACCTAGCTGGAGGGAACCGAGTTCGAACTCGAAATGAAGCGATCCCTGCCGCTTGGCTTTGTCTCTGGACTCTGGTGGTTGCTTTCGGGTCATCACGGGTCTGGGCATTACGACACCACATCACACTCCTCATGAAGATGTGCTTGGCTGCAATCGATTGAGAATTATTCTGACTTGCGTTCTCCAATGTACGCCAATATTTAAACTTAAATACTTTCAGATTTAATCATTGTGGTAAAACTTTTCCTAATGATTCTTAACAAAACAAAGAAAAATGTCGAAATGTTAACTCTACAGACCACATATTACAGAGTGTTTTTTTTAAAATATGATTTTTAATCTTAAGGTAAGAGTCATTGTACTGCTATTCCAGGTAATACTTGGGGCATCTAGGTATTGTGTGTGATTGCAGTTGACTGTAGCCATTTTTACTGTAAATGGTGTTCAGTGTTTCACCTCACTAGCTTGATGCCAAGAGCCTTCTTTATCCATGAAGTGTTGAAGGAACCTAACCTCTGTTTACAGATTCATCACTGATATGGACTGGTTGTTTCTTCTTCTGTGATAATGTAATAAAAATAATATAAGATTAATGTCAGAAATTTTATAAAAGCATGAAAATTTTTTTTAAATAAAATTTTTCTAAAATGTTTATGTTGTGATATTATTTATATAAAATATATTTTTTCATCATGGCTTTTGTCCTATTTATATAGCTCAATGTTCACATGTGACACTTACTTAGAAAATGTTAATCTTACTGAGTATATATTTTCCTCCTGCCAAAACTTGTCATCTTGTTACCTTTATCATTTCCTAACTCCCTTTATTTGTATTACAGCTGACAGTGTAATTGAATATTTCATTGATAAAATTATTGTAATGCTATTGTATGTACATAGTATAAGTTTTTAGTCATTCCTTCATTTAAGACGTTGGACTACTTCCAATGTTAATTTTAATTTCATGCGTATTTTCCATAATGTTGAATAGGTACACCTTGATTAATTTTTTTATCTGTATGATTCCACGTGAATATATTATAAAACTCATGGCAATGTTCATTTTTAAAACACCTGATACATTTTGTCAAGTGTCTTATTCTCTTATATAGAAATTATCTGTGAATCTAATATTTAATTGAAATGAAAGCAACCTAGCTGGGTTAGCAATTACTTTACATAATAAACAAAGAATTGGTTTCACAACCATTGACTTGCATTCAAATCTTTCTGCAAGTTAATAACAACAGCTAATAGTTATCACTATTGTACTACTAGTCATCCTTTTTCTTGTCCTTCTACAAGTCCTACTCTCTTCCCCTTCCTACTGGCACTATCGGTTTCCCTTATTGTGAGGGGGGAAATATTTCAAAAGTAGGGCAGGGTGGCATAGATGTTTCATTAGTCTTACCCCAGCTTTTGTCTCTTGAGAAAGTTATCATATAAAGCCCATGCAATTTGCATTCATCATAGATATTGAGTTTTAACAATGGAATAAAAACTCAGCTTTATGTGGACAAAAATTACCTTTTAAAAGATTACTTAATAATGCGATAAAGAATGCTTGCTTTGTACACGTCTTAAAAGTGTGATATTAATTTACAATATACAGGTTTATTGTGTTCTTTCATAAAGAGTATAATCTTATATGCTGAAAGATTTTTTTTTGGTATTGAAACTAAGGACACTATTCAGATACAAGTGGTATAAATTATTTGGTCTTTATTATACATGCATTGTTCTTCATCTCTGTGCTTCTCTGTCAGGCAGCTATGATGTTAAGACAAGTTGACACAGGAAGCTTTAATGAGTTGCTTGTCATATGTCAAAAATCATCTGCTTTCATAGGGTATGTTTATGCTGTAATATGTAAACCCCTGGGGTATCAATGAAGAATAATTTAAATGCTTTAGCAAGATCAAGTGATCACTGAGTTTGTCTGCAAATATTAAAGGAACACATTTATTTTATTGAGGAAGTGTTTTAAGCTGCAATACTGGTTAAGATCCTCATTACCTATGGGAGAATTTTTGAATTTCAATTAGCTCATTGTTGTGGGAAGTCAGGGACCCAACAGAACAAGTGAAAATGGCCAGTCCTTGCCTTAAGCGATGATATTATCCTGTGAAATTCCTTCTTCTGGCTCATCCTGCCTCAAAAATCTCCCCCACTGAGCACCTTGCGTCCCCCACTTCTGCCTCCCAGAGAACAACCCCCCTTTGACTGTAATTTTCCTTTACCTGCCCAAATCCTATAATACAGCCCCACCCTTATCTCCCTTTGCTGACTCTCCTTTCAGACTCAGCCCACCTGCACCCAGGTGAAATAAACTGCCATGTTGCTCACACAAAGCCTGTTTGGTGGTCTCTTCACACGGAAGCGCATGACACAGGTGTCTGTCAACTATGACTTTGCAAGAGAAGATAATTCTGAGGTACTGAAAAATCTGGCTCTATTAAATGAAAATTGATATCTCAAGTGACCTGTGCATGTTAAGTAATTAGTAGTATTAGTAATAATAACAAAATAACAATAATTGCAAAATTAATAATATTTTTGAGTAACTGACTACAGGCAAGAGATACTTCAAGTGTTTTGTAGTGTTAATATTTTTTCCACACAACATGAAGTTGCCACTATTTTTGTAAATGTAGGCATCATTATTTCTATCAACATTCTAGTCCACTTTTCCATCATCTGCTACCTGAATCCATACAAAATTTCCTGAATTGTTGGCTCTTTATCCGGACCTTCCTGCAATTTAATCATTGAATATCTTGAAAGCTCTTCTTAAAGAAGAGAATATTTTCATATATCTTTCTTTCTTAACTCTTTTTCGTAGTTTTTCAAAGTGCTTAATAAATATTTCAACTCCCAATATATATCTGGCTCTAATTTGCCTCTCAGCATCATCTGATTCTTAGTGTCTCCCTGAAAACTAAACCTGAGGACTTGAGAACTATCCTGACCACTTTACCTGCTTTCCATCTTTTGTCTGTCTCTCCCTGTCATACTTTTACTTATTCCTACATATTGTTCAGCTCTCATTTTGGTAAGCAGTGATTCCAGGATACTTTCTATTATCTCCACTGATGCTTTCTTGGCATTGGGCTTTTCCCTGAGATCATAGATTTTATATAATTTTTATTACTTGCACATATTCTATCTTTTGAAGTAGAATGTAAGGTATGTGGGCACAGAAAGTGTGTCCATTTTTTTTCTCTGAAAATTCTGCACTTACCTCTGTTTTGTGCTAATCCCTTTGTAAATACTATTTGAATGAATGATCAATACCTTCTTAGGCGTTAGATAATGAAGACTTTAATTTAACCAACTCTATTTTCAAAGTCTCCTTAGTATTCCCCTCTATTTGTAGTACTCATAAAACTCACATACATGTGAAGGTATCACTATGTACATGAGTTTCTAATTGGTATCTGCTTTACCCCACCCACTTCCCATCTTTCTTTCAGAGTAAGTCAACCACTCTGAATGAAGACCGTAGAATCATTTCTACTGAAAATTCAAAGCCAACAAAATAAAACCAACGAAAGCATGTTTACCTTAGGTAGGGGTTTGGCAGGTTTGCAGAGGAGTCCTCCAACAAAATCAACATTTGGTAAGAGTGGATGTGGAAACTGAAAATTCCAGGAGTTTCGAATAAGCCATATGTCGGCTTTCCCCGTTGTCTCAGATAATGTAGTGGGTCTTCCTGACAAGAATAAAAAAAAGAAAAGTGGATGACACAGGATAATTACATTAGGTTATTTTCTGAAAGGAGTTAGAATAATGTAGGCAAAAATATAGGCAAAGTGTCTGTGCTTTGAAAAATATATACATATATTCATCTATAGACACAATTTAATTTTATGTATTAATTAGTTTGCCCATGTATATTTATAAGAAAGGCAAAGTAGTAGGAGAATTGTGAGGTTAAGCTACATCTCTAATGTCATATCAGTATACTCACAATCATAAACAATTATTAAAATAAGCCACAGAGAATTAAACATCAATGTCTTTTCTTTTTAAAGCTTCAATAGTATCATATGGACATTTAAACAACTCTTTGAGCTCCATAGTCAATTAATTCTACTGTACACATAAAAATAATTTTCTAAAAATTGTCTAATTTACACTACTCATTGAGCTAATTCTTTTATCTTTGGTTTTTCAAGTGAACTGTGGACTATGTTGTGAGTATGGTTGAAATCCTTGTACTCTTTTAGATTCAAGCTAAGATCTTAATAATATTATCTTTAAGTAAATATATTTGTAAATTATAGCTAGAAATTTTTGAGAAATTATTGAAACAAAGATTTGTACTCAATCTTCATCTGTCTTATATTTTTTAATAAAGAGACATCGTTTGAAAAAAACTATGTAGGTATAACAACCTTCACACTTCAACAAGATGATTGGACTTTAAATGAATGGTTTAATGAAAGAGTATAGAAACATTAGAAACTTCAAATTACCTTTAATGATTTATGCATCAGAGATATAGACATTCTCTCTCTCTACTATGAAGGAAATCTTCTGGTAACATGGGAACACCTTTTGATTTCTAAATCAGAAAACCAAGCTTTACAAGAAAAAGTAATTTCTGCAGTTATATAGATAGTTGTAGAAAAATGTGTAACTACTCATTCTAAATCTATGCATTCAGTAAGACGTTATTTGATGAGTTTTACTGTATTTAAGATATAAAACAATGTATAGTAAACCAGATGTGTAATTGCTTAAAGTCTTAGATGCACTAATACATAGGTTTATGATTTCCTTGGGTGTTCTGTGTGAATGATGGTCCTAGGGTTTTAACTGACCCTGTAATTTGAGCTTTTCTATAATATTTGTGAGATTGATAGATCATCTTGTATTTTCGTTGTATAAATTCACTTACCAAAATCCCACTACCTTGACTTTATGGCTTTATATAAGCTCTGTTTCAAAGACACAAATAAGTTACAGATTGAAAAAAAAATACTTACCTAGAACTTCACTATAAAACTGATTCCACTTCTTCAGGTCATACAATTGGAAACAAAAGTCAAAATAAAGCATATAGATCATATTTTTTACCCTCTCCATGAAAGTCATTTGATCACTTAATTCTGACATAACAACAGGTACGTAGGAGGGAGGGAAAATAAATCCTACAGAATGCTTTTCAAAAACGTAGCCAGGACTGAAGCGGAGACTGTACACAAGGGGTATGTTAAATAGCTCAGCCAGCAGCTCACTACCGGGAAAAACAGGATCTGCTAAAACGACATCAAATCTTGACTCTTGTAGTTTCTTCATTAATTTCTTATTTGAAACCAAATCTTTACAGAACTTTATACGTATGTCACCAAACCTCCACATGATTTCTTGCATTTGTGAAAAATATAACCAAAATGAATCTTTTGGAAGGTCTGACCATCTCTTAATCTCTTGCGTAATTATATTTTCAAACTCAGTTTTAGTTAAAGATGTAGGATAAACTTCAATTTTAAGAGCAGATGAGTTGTTGGGATCAAAAACAATGGAAGCTGAAGATGCCAGTACAGTCACCTCATGACCTCTCTGGACAAGCTCTTCCAGGATTGTCTTCATATTCATCCAATGGCTATATTCTGCTGCCCACACCAGCACCTTTCCACAACTCCCAGAGCTAAAGTAAAAGCTCAGTTGTATTAGCAGAATTACTGAAGTCCATTTCACAGACATCCTGGTGCAATGCAATGCTTGTTTTCCAGTTGCTGTTCCTTTCTGTCGTTTCTCATGGTTATATCCAAAGATAAATTAGCCAAGAAGTTAAAATGTAACCCTTATACTTCAAAGTACATACAATATTATTAAATCAACATTCCGAGCATGTGCATGGCAAGGAGACAAATGAAGGTAAATGACCTGTTTACACAGATGTGACTAATTTCCCTTTTATGTTTCTGAGTGCTATCCTTCAGTTAATATCAAGGATCTTGTATGGACATGCCATTTGTCTTATGCAATATATTTAGAAGAGTGTCCAGAATTGTAGCAGTGAACGGTCATGTTTCTGCAGTCCATTTGACACAAAACTAAAGATAAAATGACTAAACATGGTCCACATATTTTGTACACTTTGTTGACATATAATTCAAATATCATACAATGTATCAATTATTGTGTAAATTTTAATGTTTTATAGTCTATCCACAGAATTATGCATCTACCATAACAATCAATTTGAGAGCCCTTTTATCTCCCCAAAATAAGCCCTGTAGCCTTTAGCCTTTTCCTCTCCACCTCTAGTTTCTGCATTTCCCCTGTCCTTGGAAATTGCTAATTGAATTTCTGCCTCTATAGATTATCCTATTTTGGACAATTTTTAATAGTTGGAAGCATACAATATGTCGTATTTCATGAGTGGCTTCTTTCATGTAACATAATATTTTAAATGTTCATTTATGATGTAGCATATACATGTTGATTCTTGCAACCATCATGTAAGATATTGAGAGTGTGAAGATGACACTACCTTTATAAACTTTGTGAAAGTAATCAAAGATAAAGAGAGAAAAAGAGAAAAGTAAATCAAGCTTGTAGTATATGCAGCATTAATCATTAGGTTAGCTTGTTCTCTGACTCACTTCCTCACAGTTATTTGGCTATTGTCCTAGAATTATGCAGACCCTGTTACAAGATTATAGTTCCTCTTAACTCTTCTCTAGATAATAACTTAAACATTATGAAATGATCAACTTTCCTTCTGAGGTATTTCTTCAGGTCCAGCACACTGATAAAACTATTGACTAACTGATGCCAGCTGATCTAGAGGACCCCACAGGGAACTGACTCAGCAAATAATGTTCTTTCTTGCTCCTACTCCCCTGACCAATTAATAACCCAAATTTTCCAGTCCATCACCATCTATGATCTCCTTAAAACTTCCAGCCCAGAGCTCCTTGAGGAGCTGGATTTGAGATTCTCTTCTCATCTCCTTGCTCAGTGCCCTGCAATTATTAAACTCCTTCTTTGCTGCCAAACCTGACATCTCAGTGTAATTGGACTATTATTGGACAGTAAGCATATGAACCTGTTGGTCCCATAACAAAACTTCAATGGAATAAGTAACTGCAAATATAATAAAACTAGAAAGATAACTATAATTAGAAGTGGAACTTAATGATGTAACAGAAGTGATGAAATCTCATGATAAAACAAATAAGTGAGGAGTTACTTCTTAGGGAAGAGCAAGAAACTTATTTCTTGAGATGGAATCTACTCCTCTTGAAGATGCTATGAACATTGTTGAATGACAACAGGAGATTTGGAATATAACTTAAACTTACTTTATAAAGTAGCATTAGAGTTTGAGAGGATTAATTCCAATTTTGGAAAAAGATCCTCTATGGGTAAAATGCTATCTGACAGAACTGCATGCTGAAAAAAATCTTTTGTGAAAGGGTGGGTTAATGTATGTGGCAAATGCCATTGTTGTCTTATTTTTAAGAAATTGCCACAGCCATGGCAACTACTAGCAGCCACCACCACAATAAGTTATCAAACATCAATATTGATGCAAGACTCTCCATCAACAAAAGTTGCACTCACTGAACATTCAGATGATAAATAGCACTCTTTACCAATTAAGTGTTTTTTAATTAAGGCATGTACTTTGTAGACTTAATATTATCACACACTGAATACACTACAGCATTGCATAAGCGTAACTTTTTATATTCCTTAGAAACCAAAGCAAATTGTGTGATTCACTTCATTGCAATATTTGCTTTATTGTAGTATTCTAGAACCAAATCTGCAACATCTCAGAAGTATGCCTTGTATTAGTGAAAACACTTAATATGAGATAAACTCTAAAATATATATTTCAGTTGAATGGGCTCTATTTACTCACCCCTTCTGTTCCTCTTTGTGAGAGCCACGCATATTATCTACTTTCATTCAGTCATGTTGGCCACATATATTAACCCACCCTTTCACAAAAGATTTTTTTAAAGTTTCTAATTCCCACAAAACACAAACATACACAGACTTTGTCATTCCACACAAAGCCCAAAGGTCCAAGGTGGTTTTGGAAAACAAATATCTTACATCACTTTACCTATGTGGACCCTCACTAATTAGCTGATAATATATTGAATAGCTATAATATAAAGACTATTTTGATATGAGTCACATGAATAATACAGGATGCTTAGAGTTCCAGAGAAAAAACACAAGTACTTCTATATGAAATAGTTAGAAAAACTTAACAAGGCAGGAACCATATGATATAAGATGAAAGCTTTGATTGCACCTAGGCAGTGTGTGGCCAAGAAGGGAGTTTCCAATAAAGAACAGAAAGATAAAAACCACGCACATATGGAGAGCATCCCAGTGTGTATGGATCACAGAGAAAGTTGAGAGCAGGAGGTTACAAAAGACAGTTAATTTGAAATGAAGACCTTAGGCAGTCTTATTTGTCATACTATGGATTTGAATTTAATACTCCACCAAAATTTACTTACACAACTTTTAAAGGATGACAGTTATGAAATCAAGATATTCCTTTAGCAAGCAACTGCGTCAAATAATATTGGCATGTAAAGTCAAGACCTTAAAATTAGAAAAGATTATTTAAAAAGTGCATTTGTAACCAAAACAGGAGATCATAATAGCCTGATGTGGTTTGGCTGTGTCCCCACCAACATCTCATCCTGAAGTGTAACTACCACAATTCCCACATATTATAGGAGGGACTTGATGGAGTTAACTGAATCATGGGGATGAGTCTTTTCCATGCTATTCTCTTCATAGAAAATTTTGCCTTAGATTTTGCTATTTGTTTTTGGATAGTTAGTTTTCTTTACTGCCTGCTTTTCCTCAAGCCTCCTTCGCTCCTTGATTTTATATATTAATTTATTTTTAATTAAAAAAGAAAATGAAGTTACTTAGATTTTATGTCCAATGTTGAATTTTCATCTTTATGTCTTTTGTCACACACTTTTTTGTTAATCGGAAACCTATATGAAAATACTACATTTGAAAACATAGGAATACATAGATGTTCCAAATTCATAAGCAAAACGAATTTCATAATCCTAATTAGTATACTTGCTTTTATTGAGTTTTATGAAATTTAATTAAACATTACATTTTTAAAAACTCATTGGATGGTGTATAAATAGTACTACCTAAAGAGTGGAAATCTACAATTGCAATAACAAGAAAGGTAAAATTAACTGATTGCTGGACTATAATATCAAAATTGTAATTGCCTTTTAATTCTAGAAATGTCTACTTCATAAGAAAGACTACATCAATCTAAGCTTCTACTTTTATGCCCAAGTACACTGGGTGGAGTTCTGACACAGTCAAATATGCTGAGGAGATTCTAGGGCATAATTCTTCTCTATCTTTGTTTATCGGCCCTCCCTTTTTATGTTCCTTGGAGTTAGCACACTTCAGCGTTGTTTTTGTTTGTTTGTTTTTGAGTAGTTAGCACAGATCTTAAGATTTAAAATCTTGGCCAGGAGCAGTGGCTCAGGCCTGTAATCCCAACAGTTTGGGAGGCCCAGGCGATGGATCAAGAGGTCAGGAGATTGAGACCATCCTAGCTAACATGGTGAAACCCCTTCTCTACTAAAAATACAGTAAATTAGCCGGGCGTGGTTGCGGGCGCCTGTAGTCCCAGGTACTCGGCTACTAAAAATACAAAACAATTCGCCGGGCGTGGTGGTGGGTGCCTGTAGTTCCAGCTACTCGTCTACCAAAAATACAAAAAATTAGCTGCGCGTGGTGGCAGGGACCTGTAGTCCCAGCTACTCGGGAGGCTGAGGCAGGAGAATGGCATGAACCTGGGAGGGCAGAGTTTGCAGTGAGCTGAGATCAGGCCACTGCACTCCAGACTTGGCGACAGAGTGAGACTCCGTCAAAAAAAAAAAAAAGAAGATTTAAAATCACAAAATGTGAGATAGGAACTTAATATTTTCTTTTCATTTTGTCACAAACAAATGACAACAAAGAGAAGTATTTCCAAAGTAACTTCAAGAATTCATAGGTAAATGATTGGCTGCTCCCACATACACTACTATAATGCTTTAAATTTGTTTATGTAGAAGTAGTGCCTATTAATGCAAAGGAGAAAATGAGATTCAAATTACAAATGGAAAACCACACTTTCTTCACTGTGTAAATGGTTGCTGGTAAGGATTGGAGATTGTACTCACCTTCTGTGGAATCTGGGCCAAATCTGAAACAATGAGATCAGCCTTCCTCTGTAAGGTTTTGCACAACTGGTGCCAGAGAAAACACAACAGTGCCATCTTTGCCAGAGATATGGACAAATTATTTCATTTCCTACAAAGAAAATAATTTCTGCATCATAACGATGCAATATTATGTAGAATAATGTAGTTTACTTAAGCTTTAATAAAAATCAAAAGAAGTTTCCATATGTATAGTTATATTGTCCCTATATTCTGCCATATACTTCCAGTCTCTATAAGAAAGTTTGTGTTAGAAACACATGGCTTCAATACATAGTAATTATTTACTAGAAACAGTACACAACCAAATAATTATACAGAACACTTAAGCAATAGTATGTGGCTCTTTTAATATTTGGTAGAGATCTAATTCTAAAATCACAATGGTTTGCAAACTCATAAAAATATTCCTTGAAGAGTGATGTCAGTAAAATGATGAAATAATGCCCCCAAATTAATTCCCACACAAAGAGACAGCTAGTAACTATGGAAATACAAAAAGCCACACTGAATTCACCAGAGCTAAAAAAAGAGAAGAAGAAAATCCCAAGACTCATAGACATGGGAAAACTCATGATCTGTAAGATGAATAATTCTTTTGGATTATGACACCCCTTCCACACACCAAGAAGACACCACTGTGAGAGAACTTTACCTGAAATTACCAAGATCAGAGGAGGAAATTTGAGGGGAATGTTCAGTTTCTTCATGCATCTGTGATTCTTTTTGGGCAGCCCAGGAGAGGCATTAGGAGCGGCTAGAGGGTTGAATGACCAGGGGTGAATTGGAAACAAGAGTGGGAGTACAAATCACAGTGACAGGCACACAGATCTCAGCAACTGCTTGGCATTCCTATTAGCAGGAATGCCACGCTGCAGAGTTTGACCAGTACCATAACACTGCAAGGGCCAAAATACAAAAGAAGGTCTGAATCTTTGGCACGTATTTTTTACAATTCTCAGGTCCTCATATGGAGCTTTTCTATGACCTGCAAACAAGTATAACATTTGATATTAAGTTTCAGTTATTGCTTAAGTCTCTCCAAGACCTAGAAATCACTGCAAGTCTGGTTTTAAGTTACAGTGCAGAATTAAAGTTCAGATACTCCACAAAATTTTTGATAAATTCAGTGCACACCTATTTTAAAAATTCAGAAATCACAGCACATATGAATAGAAAGTTGAAAAAATACACTTTAGAGAATAATCCAGGAGAAAGATGATAAATTTTTCAAAGAAGTGGAAATGTTTTAAAAATAAAAAGAAATCCAATTGATAAAAAATAAGTGAAGTGAATTGAAAAACTCATTAGAAAACTTCAACAGCAGACTTGATCAAACAGAGTAAGAAATCAGCAATCCTAAAGGTAAAACATATGTAATTACCCAGTCAGAAGAGCAATTAAAAAAAAAAAGAAATAATTAAAATTAGTGAAGTAAGCCTATGAAAACATAAACATTATTAAGCAAACTACCTCTGTATAATAAGAGTTCTTGAAGGAGATAAGAAATAAGAAGTTCTAGAAAGCATACTTAAGAAAATAATGATGGAACATTTTGTAAATCTAGAGAAAGATGACAGTATCCAGGTACCCTAATCAAATTTAATACAAAGAGTATTTCCCAAAGGCACATCCTATTTAAATGGTTAAAAGGTAAATACAAAGAAAGAATAGTGATAGCAATATGAGACAAATTTTGTACCATATTAAACAATGTCCCAATTCAAGCTTCATCAAATTTCTCAAAAAAAAAAAAAAAAAAAAAAAAAAAAAAAAAACTTGTGAGCAAGAAGACAATAAAACATACATTTAAGGTGCTGAAAAAAATCTGCCATACCAAAATACTGTGCCTACCAAAGCAATTCTTAAAACCTGAAAGAGTGATAACATTTTCCCACACAAACAAAAGCTAAGGCATTCATAAACATCAGACCAATCTTATAAGAAATAATAGGAAGGAAAAATTTTTTGTTGGAAAGAAAAGGACACTCACATGTAATAAGAAAACATCTGAAGGCATAAAAAGCACTTCTAATAGCACTTATAGAGACAAATTCAGAATGCTCTAATACTATAATTGTGGTATACAGGCTATTTATATCTTTATCATGAAGAAAAAAGACAAAGATATTAAAGAAAGTAGTAACTACAATTGGTTATGAGATGGAAACTTGAAAAGATATAAATTGAGACATCAAAAGTCATTATGTGGAAGACAAAATTATGTCAAAATACAGTTTTGTTTATTTTTCTTTGTGCTCAAAGTTGTCATCAGTTTAAACTATCTAACAATAAAATAATTTTGTAAATCTTGCATTAACTAAGAAGTCAAACTTAGACATAACAAACAAAAATGACATGAAATCAAAACATATTACTAGAGAAAATTGCTTAACCATAAATGAAGACACAAAGAGAGAGAGAGAGAGAGAGAGAGAAAGAGAAAGAGAGAGACAGAGAGATACATAGAGAGGGACAGAGAAAGAGAGAAAGATCGAGAGAGAAAGTATATACAAAAAGTAACCCAGAAAACAATTAACAAAATGGAGGTAGTAAATCTTTATCTATTAATCATATTACAGAATGAAATTGATTGAATGATCCAGGTAAAAGACATAGAGTGACTGAATGGATACATAATTAAAACTCAACTCTATTGTCCACACAGGAAACTCACTTCCCCTATGAAGGCATACACAGACTAAAAGGAAAGAAATAGAAAATGTTGTTTCTTGTCATTGTAAACAATAAAAAAATTACAGTAGTAGCTATACTTAGTTAAAATATATTTTAAGTCAGGATTGATAAGAAGTTGGCCATTATATAAAAATCACGAGCACAACAGAGCAACAGAATAAAATTGTAAATATATATGGTCATAACACTGGAACATCCAAATATATAAAGGAAAATTTACAGAGCTGAAGAGAGGGATTTACTGTGATATAATAGTAGAAGACTTCAGCACTTTACTTACAACACTAAAAATATAATTCAGACAGAAAATCAAAGAAGAAATCTCAGAGTTAAACTGCACTCTAGGTAAGATAAACCTAACATGGACATTTACAGAACATTCCATTGAACATCTACAGAATATGTAATCTTCTCAACAGCACATGAAACTTCTTCTAGAATAGACCATATTTTAGCTCAAAATAGGGCTTAACATTTTTTTGAATCAAAATTAGGTCATTTTTTTCCATAACAGAATAAAACTAGAAATCAATAAAAGAAAGAATATGGGAACATGTATAACTATATGAAAATTAACTGTGCTCATAAACAATCACTGGGTATATAGATAAATTTTTTTTAAAATATATGAGAAAAATAAAAAACGAAAGACAATATAACAAAACCTAGAAATATAGAAAAATAAGTTCTAAAACAATAGATATATACCAATAAATGTCTTCATTAAAAATGCAGAAATATCTTAAGTAAACAACCTATACCACCTCAAGAAATGTGAAAACAGAAATTAAACTAAAAAATAGTAGACAAAGGATATAACAAAATTATAGTGGAAATAGACAAAAGAGATTTTTTAAATATTTAAAAATCAATAACACAAAAGTTGGTTTATTGAATACATAAAATTGAAAAATCTTCAGCTAGATTAACTACAAAAAGTGATGACTCAAATAAATAAAATGAGAGATGAAAAAGATACATAACAACTGATACACAGAAATACAAAGGATTATAAGGTACTATTATAAACAAGTTCATGCCAACAAATAAAACAATCTAAAGGATACAGAAAAATTTTTGGACACGCGCAACCATCCAGGATTGAATTTAAAAGAAATAGAAACATGAACAGGGAAATAATGAGTAAAAAGACTGAAGCAGTAATAAGAACTCACATCAAAATCAAAAACTAAAAACCATAAACCAATGGCATGGGCAAATACTTCATGACTAAAGCACCAAAAGCAATTGCAAAAAGAAAGCCAGAATTGACAAATGGGATCTAATTAAACTGAAGAGATTCTGCACAGCAAAATAAACTATCAGAGTGAACAGGAAACCTGCGGACAGGGAGAAAATTTTTGCAATCTATCCATGTGACACAGGGCGAATATCAAGAATCTACAGGCCAGGCACGGTGGCTCAAGCCTGTAATCCCAGCACTTTGGGAGGCCGAGACGGGCGGATCACGAGGTCAGGAGTTCGAGACCATCCTGGCTAACACGGTGAAACCCCGTCTCTACTAAAAAATACAAAAAACTAGCCGGGCGAGGTGGCGGGCGCCTGTAGTCCCAGCTACTCGGGAGGCTGAGGCAGGAGAATGGCATGAACCTGGGAGGCGGAGCTTGCAGTGAGCTGAAATCCGGCCACTGCACTCCAGCCTGGGTGACAGAGCCAGACTCCCTCTCAAAAAGAAAAAAAAAAAAAAAAAGAATCTACAAAGAACTTAAACAAATTTACAAGACAAAAGAAAACAACCCCATCAAAAACTGGGTAAAGGATATGAACAGACACTTCTCAAAAGAAGACATGTATGCAGCCAACAAACATATGAAAAGAAAACTCCTCATCATTATCATTAGAGAAATGCAAATCAAAACCACAATGAGATACTGCAAAACCACATAGAGATATCACAATGAGAATGTGATACAATTCTATCACAGTAGTTAGGATTGCAATCATTAAAAGGTCAGGAAACAACTGGTGCTGGATTGGATGTGGAGCAATAGGAATGCTTTTACACTGTTGGTTTGAGTGCAAATTAGTTCAACCATTGTGGAAGACAGTGTGGCGATTCCTCAAGGATCTGGAACTAGAAATACCATTTGATCCATCAATCCTACTACTGGGCATCTACCCAAAGGATTATGAATCATGCTACTATAAGGCATATGCACAAATATGTTTATTGCAGCACTATTCACAATAGCAAGGACTTAGAACCAACACAAATGCCCCTCAATGACAGACTGGATAAAGAAAATGTGCAATGTACATTATGGAACACTATGCAGCTATAAGAAATAATGAGTTGGTGTTGTTTTGTAGGAACATAGACCAAGTTGGAAACCATCATTGTCAGCAAACTAACAAACAGAAAACCAAACACTTCATGTTCTCACTGCTAAGTGCAAGTTGAACAATGAGAAACACATGGACACATGGAGGGGTACATAGCACACTGGGGCCTGTCGTGGTGGGTGGCAAGTGCAGGGGAGAACGTTAAGACAAATACCTAATTCATGTGGGGCTTAAAATCTAGGTGGCTGGTTGATGGGTGCAGCAAGCCACCATGGGACATGTATACCTATGTATCAACCTGCGTGATCTGCACATGTATCCCAGAACTAAAAGTATAATTAAAATATTAATCAATTTTTCTCAAATGTTTTTTTCCAAAACACTAAAGTAAATACTATAAAAATAATTTTTCAAGAGTGTGATTACCTTGATACTAAAACCAGAAAGAAGGAACCAGAGAGAGAGACAGAGAGAGAGAGGGAGGACAAATTTATAGACTAATAATCCAGATGAACATAGATGCAAAAATACTCAACAACTGCTAGCCAACCAAATCCAAGAGCACATCAAAGAGATTATACACAATGATGAACTGGGATTTATCCCAGGGATGCAGAGAAGGTTAAGCATATGCAAACCAATAAATGTGATACATTACATCAAGAGAATTAAGAAAAAACATAGTTTTATCAGTAGATGCACAAAAAGGATTTGATAAAATTTAAATTTCTTCATGAAGAAAACGTTATACTTTCAACAAATAAAGTATATTAAAAAAAACTTCAAACTTATAAAGGCCATATATGACAAATGCACAGGTAACATCACACTAGAAAAAGAAAGTTGGAAAGCTTTGTCTCTAAGATCTGGAACAAGACAAATATGTCCATGTTGACCACTCTTATTCAATAAAACATTAGAGTTTCTAGCCAGAGCAATTAGCCAACAGAAAGAAATAAGGGGCATCCATTGGGAAAGGAGAAACTCGAATTATCCTTCTCTGCATATGACATGATTTTATACACAGAAAATCCAAAGACTCCACAGAAGCTCTTAAAATTGATCAACACATCTGACAAAGGCAGAGGGTACTAAATCATCATCCAAAAATAATCAGTTGTGTTTCCTGTATTCCAATATCTAAATGAAAAAAAAAAAAAAAGAGTGAAAAAAAGAAATCACATTTACAAAGCTAACAAAATGAAGTATGTAGCACACCAGTTAGAATGGCAATCATTAAAAAGTCAGGAAACAACAGGTGCTGGACAGAATGTGGAGATATAGAAACACTTTTACACTGTTGATAGTTCTGTAAACTAGTTCAAGCATTGTGGAAAACAGTGTGATGATTCCTCAAAAATCTCGAACTAGAAATACCATTTTATTCAGCCATCCCATCACTGGGTACATACCCAAAGGATGATAAATCGTGCTGCTATAAAACACATGCACACATATGTTTATTGCAGCAATATTCACAATAGCAAAAGCTTGAAATCAACCCAAATGTCCATCAGTGACAGACTGGATTAAGAAAATGTGGCACATATACACCATGGAATATAATGCAGCCATAAAAAGGATGAGTTGTGTCCTTTGTAGAGACGTGGAGGCAGCTGGAAACCATCATTCTCAGCAAACTATCGCAAGAACAGAAAACCAAACACTGCATATTCTGTGCATCAGTCTCCCTAGTAGCTGGGATTACACGCATGTGCTACCACGCCTGGGTAATTTTAGTATTTTTAGTAGGAACGGGGTTTTACCACGTTGTCCACCCTGGTCCCAAACTCCTCACCCCGGTGATCCAACCTTCTCGTCATCCCAAAGTGCTGGGATTACAGGTGTGAGCCACCACACCTGGTGGACAAAATTTTGAGAGAGGGAGAAAGGATCAGATATTTCATATTTCCCAATATTTTTTGTTTTACTGTTAGTGTTGTTGATGCTGAGATTATAAATATCTTAGAATAAAGTTAAATATTTAAAATTATTTGACATATAAATATTATTACCAAGTTATATACAAAATTCAGACATGCTAGATTTAGGATATGGCTGTATCACTTCTGTAAAAAACACAAATTGGATTAAAAACCTTATTAATAACACCAAAAGCCCATGTTAGGTTTTAAGTTTATTCACATTGTATATGCCAAATAAAAGAAAATTTTGCTTATGTGAGAAACTTGACCCTATCCAGAGAGGCCAAGCAGTTATTCATATGATTTGGTGACTACAAAGATTCTAGAATATAATCACCAATTTCTAGAAAATATGGTGGTTTACAAAAATTAAGAATGAATGCAAAGTAATGGAAGACTGAAGCTTAGGTAAAATTCAGGCATAAAAATATACTTCAGAGGATAATAAGTAAATGTAGTAAATCAGGAAAGACCTGTCACAATGTGCTATGTTGTGAAAAATGAATATGTCTATATTTTTAAAGTCTGAGAGATTTAATGGTGTTTGTCTTTTTGGATCAGCTCCCCATGTGCTTTAATTAATTAAGAATCAACTTGTTACTTGTACTTGTTACTTGTACTTGTACTATCATCCTTCTTAGAGCTTCCGGCCCAGCAGTTTCACTTCTGTTTGAATGCAGCAGAAGGTGCAGCTTCCTGTTGTCCCAGGAACAGCCAGATGGCATGGCACACAACCTCACCCATTCTGCTGCTGTTAGCCAGATGGGCAATGCTTGCTAGAGACTCCAGCCAAGTGGTTTCCTTTTTGTGTGAACTCAGCTGGAGGGCTCAGCTTCCTATTGTCCCAGGAAACACCTGAATAGCAGAGGATGTTTCACCTGAACCTGTCACTGGTAACCAGACAGGTAATACCTGATAGAGCTTCCAGCCCAGTAATCTTGCTTTGTGTGAGTTCAGGTAAAGTGTGCAGCCTCCTGTTACCACAGGAAACACTTGTATGGCAGGATATGTGACATTCCACCCACCACGGCCACTTCTCACAAGGCATTGCAGACTCCTATTGCCCTGGTAACACACCAACAGCATGGCAAATAATTTCACTTTTCCCCACCTTCCATAACCAGATGGGCCATATCTGCAAGAGCTTCCAACCCACGTAGCATTCCCACTTTCATCTGAACTCCAGGAAGCACAAAGACAGCAGATTAGGGCTGACAGGTCAAAGTAATGGTTTTCTGTGCCATCTATGGCCCGTTCCTGAGTAGGACACGTGGCCACAACGTTTAACAAAAGGCACCACAGGCATGGAGACAGTAATCAGAAGGGGCTCCTCTAAGACCCAGGAGTGGACTAGAATCAAAGATAGTCAACTGAATTCGTCTTATTTCATAATTAAACCCCTAAGAGCATCTAGAAGGAGAAAGAAAAAACAAGTTCTGAAATTAAGGCAGTAATTAATAGCCTACCAACCAAAAAAAGTCCAGGACCAGATGGATTCACAGCTGAATTCTACCAGAGGTACAAAAAGGAGATGGTATCACTCCTTCTGAAACTATTCCAAACATAGAAAAAGAAGGAATCCTCCTTAACTCATTTTATGAGGCTAGCATCATCCTGACACCAAAACCTGGCAGAACCACAACAAACAAAGGAAATTTCAGGTGATTATCCCTGATCAAGATCGATGTGAAATCCTAAATAAAATACTGGCAACGCAAATCCAGCAGCACCTCAAAAAGCGTATCCACCATAATCAGGTCGGCTTCATACTTCAGATGCCAGGCTGGTTCAACTTACGAAAATAAAAAAACATAATCCATGACATAAACAGAACCAATGAAAAAAAAGCATGATCATCTCATAGGTGCAGAAAAAGCCATTGACAAATTCAACACCACTTCATGCTAACAACTCTCAATAAACTAGGTATTGATGGAACATATCTCAAAATAATAAGAGCTACTTATGGCAAAGTCACAGCCCATATCATATTTAATGGGCAAAAGCTGGAAGCATTCCCTTTGAACACTGGTGCAAAACAAGGATGCTTTCTCTCACCACTTGTGTTCAACATAGTATTAGAAGCTCTGGACAGGGAAATCAGGCAAGATAAAGAAATAAAGGGTATTGAAATAGGAAAAGAGGAAGTCAAATTGTCTCTACAGGTGACATGATTATATGTTAAAAAAACCCCACTGTCTCAGCCCCAAATCTCCTTAAGCGGATAGGCAACTTCTGCAAAGTCTCAAGATACAAAGTCAATGTGCAAAAATCACAAGCATTCCTATACACCAATGATAATAATAATGATTTAACAACCAGAGAGCCAAATCATGAGTGAACCACCATTCACAATTGATACAAAGAGAATAAAATACCTATGAATACAACTTGCAAAGGGTGTGAACGACCTCTTCAAGGAGAACTACAAACCACTGCTTAAGAAAATAAGACAGTACACAAATAAATGGAAAAGCATTCCATGCTCATGGATAGGAAGAATCAGTATCATAAAAATGGCCATACTGCCCAAAGTAGCTTATAAATTCAATGCTATTGACATCAAGCTATCATTGATTATCTTCTCAGAATTGGAAAAAGAAAAACTACTTTAAACTTCATATGGAACCCCCCCCAAAAAAGGCTGCAGAACCAAGACAAACCTAAGCACAAGGAACAAAGCTGGAGGCATCAGGCTACCTGACTTCAAACCATATTACAATTGTATGGTAACCAAAACAGCATGGTACTGGTACCAAAACAGATATATAGACCAATGGAACAGAACAGAAGCCTCATAAATAACACCACATGTATACAACCATCTAATCTTTGATAAACCTGACAAAAACAAGCAATGGGGAAAACATTCCCTAATTAATAAAGGTGCTGGGAAAACTGGCTAGCCATATGAAGAAAACTGAAACTGGAGCTCTTCTTTATACCTTATACAAAATTAACTCAAGATGGACTAAAGTCTTAAATATAAGACCTAAAATCATAAAAATCCTAGAAGAAAACCTAGGCAATACTATTTAGGACATAGGCATGGGAAAGGCTTCATGACTAAAACACCAAAAGCAATAGCAACAAAAGCCAAAATAGACACATGGGATCTAATTAAACTAAAGAACTTCTGCATAGCAAAAGAAGCCATCATCAGAGTGAACAGGCAACCTACAGAATGGGAAAAAAATTTGTAATCTATCCATCTGACAAAGGGCTAATATTCATAATCTACAAAGAACTTAAACAAATTTACCAGGAAAAACATACAAACAAACAAACAAAAATCCTATCAAAAAGTGGGTGAAAGGTATGAACAGACACTTCTCAAAAGAAGACATTTATACAGCCAACAAATATATGACACAAAGCTCATTATCACTTGTCATTAGAGAAATGTAAATCAAAAGCACAATGAAATACCATCTCACGCCAGTTAGAATAGTGATCATTAAAAAGTCATGAAACAACTGATGCTGGAGAGGATGTGGAGAAAGAAGAATGCTTTTACACATTGATGGGAGTGTAAATTTATTCAACCATTATTGAAGACAGTGTGATGATTCCTCAAGGATCTGGAACTAGAAATACCATTTGGCCCAGCAATGCCATTACCGGGCATATACCCAAAGGATTATACATCATTCTGTAAGACACATGCATACATATGTTTATTGTGGCACTGTTCACAAGAGCAAAGACTTGGATCCAACCCAAATGTTCGTCAATGGTAGACTGGATAAAGAAAATGTTGCACATATATAATATAAAATACTATGCACACATAAAAACAGATGAGTACAGGTCCTTTGCAGGGACATGGATGAAGCTGGAACCATCATTCTCAGCAAACTATCACAAGAACAGAGAACCTAACATTGCATCTTCTCACTCAAAAGTAGGAGTTGACAAGGAGAACACATTTACACAGGGAGGGAAACGTAACACAATGGTGCCTGTCACGAGGTGGGGGGGCTAGTGGAGGAATAGCATTAGGAGAAATACCTAATATAGGTGACAGGTTGATGGGTGCAGCAAACAACCATGGCACATGTATACTTATGTAGCAATCCTGCACGTTTTGCACATGCATCCCAGAACTTAAAGTATAATAAACATAATACAATAAAGAAATATCCTTGCAGTTACTTATCACTTTGTAACAAACTACCCTCAATTGTGGGTATTCTGAAAAACAGCAAGCATTTTATTACAACTCCCATAGCATGAGTGTTGGGTAGCCTCAATCAGGTGGTTCATACATAGTATTACTCAGGCCATTACTTTCATATGGTGGCTGGGGAGGTAATCATCTGAAGGTCATTCATTCACATACTTGGTGATTGATGTAAAAAGACTCAAATTCCTGTGAGAATGAATAATCATGACTTCTTAGTCTCCTCTTTGCATCTCTCCTTGAAATTGACCTTTATCACCAGGACTTTGTGTGTGACACTGGGCTCCAAAGTGTATACAGGGAGAAAAAGAGAAAGAGGGAGAAGGAGAAAGAAAGAGGGAAAAAAGTGTAAGTAGAAGACAGAGACAGGCAGACAGAGACAGAGAGATGAAGATAATGTACTGCCTTTTCTGACATAGTCTTCAAAATTATGCTGTCACTTTCACTATAATTTATTTGCTAAGCAAGCCACAAGCCTTGCCACATTTCAAGAGGAGGGACCATAGTTTAATAAGAATGTCAAAGTATTTGCAGTGATGTATCAAACTTCCACAAATTTAAGCTATTGATTTGGTCAACAGAAGTCTCTAAGCAACTATGAAATTCATTACATATGGACATTAAAAAGACAATACAATTCTAAAAATTGTGTGAATTTATATTTTTACAACTACTGAATCATTCATTAAGCATTTTAAAATGTTTACTCATAGATTTTCATGTATGAAATAGCTGTCCTAAAAACTAGACTCTAATAAATTAAATGACGTAGTATACTGAGGTGATCATAAGTGACTCAACTTTGTCCAACTTATTCTGCTCCAGACACATATACATGCATTAAAAAATGATGTCAAAAAACATATATAGCCTAGTATAAAATGAAGGAAAAATGTCCATCAATTGTAAAAATTGGAGAGAATTTTAAGAATAGATGCTTGTGAAAACTATGAAAAAGTGACTTTTGGGAGGAAACTAAATGAAACATAGTACCTTGAAGTAAGGAACAAAAATGTACAGAGTGAAGTGACTTTTGTTAAAAAAATAAAATAAAATATGTGTGTGCAAATGGAGATCTCCCTAGACTGCAGCAGAGGCAATTTTAAATATTGTGAAGGGATTCTCTTACAATAGAGAATATGGAGGATGTTGCAGAAATCAACACATGTTGAAGATTTCCTCAAGAAAACCATATGAGGAAATAACCAGTGACACACAGTTGGAAGATTTTCAACCAAGGATTGTAGATAGAGGACATAATCAGAATGAAGCCTTGATTTTAATTTATATACATATATATATTTTAAGATAAGGTGTTATTCCGTCATCCAGGCTGAATGAAATGCAGTGGTGTGTTCAGGGCTCCCTGCAGCCTCAACCTACCAAGCTCAAGTGACTCTCTCACTCCACTGTCCAGGCTGGAGTGCAGCGGTATGATCACAGCTCACTTCAGCCTCAAACTCCTAAGCTCAAGTGATGCTTTCACCTCAGTCCTCCAAGTGGCTGGGACCATAGATGCATGACACCACACCCAACTAGTATTTTAATTTTTTGTAGTGATGAGCTCTCATTAGGTTATCCAGGCTGATCTCAAACTCCTGGGGTCAATCGTCCTATTTCAACATCCCAGTGTTGGGATTACAGATGTGAACCACCATGGCTGGACAAAATGAGATTTTTAAATAAGCATGATTCAAATGTTCAGAGATGCAAGCATCACTAATATAAAACAAGAATGGGATGAGGTGAGAAGGATGAATAAAAATAATCAGAAATTTCTGCAATCAGAAATGGGCTCCTTAATTATATAGGAAGTGATGGTTGAGTACATGAAATAAAATGAAACCAAATGCATGACTGGTAGAGCCCCCAAGAGGAATCACCTAATGCTCTAGAAATTGTCAGTAAACAGATTAAAACCTAAAAGCATTGATTGTTAACACCTTACTTTAGAAATTTCCTGATTACCTGTTTTTCTCCAAAACTCTCCTGTTTCTAGTGGTTTTCTTGGTCTTAACTACTCATTGTATGCTTTGTTCAAACATTTATAACCTGATTCAATGTGTTTGTCTCAAGTTGTATTTCATTCTGTCTTAACTCTTGCAACCTGCATGTCCTCATTATGATGGATTAATCCAACAGCAAAGTTCACCTTATCTGACTGAGGATTATTCATTAATTTTTACTTGTTTATCTGACCTTTATCAATCTTGTTTTAGACAATCACTCTGAGCCACTGTCATGATGAGTCAGGATTCTAGATCTCTTATGAAGAGCAAATTCATCCTTAAATAAAGTCTCTATACCAAAGATGAATCTATAGAAAAATGCCACTTGAAAACAATCAGTGCAGTATATGAACAAAATTCTCACTGGATCATAAACCTAAAAAGTGATTAATGAGGCTAATAATTAGGAACTTGCAATGAAATCAATGAGACAGCTTGATATGCTTTGAATTGGTGATGGTTAATATCCATTATAGGTAAATCACCAAATATCTGGCTACTCCAGTGTTGATTTGTTCGGAGTATGAATAGAGTGGTGATAGGCTAAGGTATGCATCAGTCCAGCATGACAAAACTTCCTCTAACCAAGTCTGAGCTAGCTACTACTGAAATAAAAATTCCAACCTGCTAGTATGTCAATTCTCATTATACATTTGGACATTAGCGAAGTGACCACCAGGGGGGTGGTGAACCCAGTGGGCCAACTCTAAGTCATCTTTCTCAGAACCTCTACATGCCCCCACTTTCAAAAATGTTATTTTAAAAAGAAAGCCATGCCTCTTACTTATCCAAATTTTTCCAAGATTCAGTGTCAGAAGGAACACAACTTTTAGAATGATAGTGAATGAAAAATTTGAAAATTTATGCTTTATGAGTTTTCAATTTATTGTCCCCTGGGTGCAAATATAACTTTATGATACTGAATCAGAATCCTGTAAACATTCCTCCTTTGTCAGCTAGTTGAATGTTAAGCTTCATCAATCGAGAACACTGGAGTGGTTGTGAGGTGTTAGATGCTGGAAGACACATCCCTTCTAAGACCCTTCTCTTTACTATTATGCAGTAATTTTTATAATTATTATTGGGTTTTAAGAATTTGTATGTTAAAGAATATATTTAAGACTATTAAAGAATATACTTAAGGAATATAAGAAGGAAACTTCTAATTAGCACATTTGTTTTATCTTTTAAGAAACATTGCCTTCTGCATAGATATTAATTCAGAAAACTACATAAACCGTTTGTCCTTGACACAAGCAGATTCAGCTTCATATGTTGCTTTCATCATTAAATTCACAATTATGTTATTTTTGTCTTCAACTTCTGTGGTGCTTCATATTCCAGTCTTTAAGCAGCATATTCAAAATGTTATAGAAAAAGATGATCACGAGGATGAAGAATGTTATTTCAATTCAATGATTCCAGGTGATTAGAGTTTCTGTGTTTAAATTTTGTTAACTCCTGAGATATTTAAAAGCTTTTAGAATCAATCTCAAAGAAAGAGACACATGCATAATATTGAAAGTTTTGGAACTTCATATACTTTGTAATTTTATGTCTCATGTAAACCTTCATATTCACATACTTTCCTAACTATATGTGTACATAGTATTTTATGTGTTAAGATTTCTCAATATGAAAACAAATGAAAGTATTCTTTGATAACTCATGAATAGACATAGATTTTTGTATCTGGCTATATGGTCCATGAATTGGAAAGAAGATCTATTTTGGCAAGGTCCTTGATGCATTTTCAGAAGTTGTTTCATTAAGAAAATATAAATAGACTAAAATTTAGTTTGTGTAGTACACGTTGAGTTACATTATTTCCCCAGACTAATATTTATCTATAAAGTTTCCCCTTTTATAAAGAAGACATTTCTATAAAAAGCACTTATACATTACACTTTTTTTCTTGTACTTTGCTATTTTTTTTTTCTAGTGGCATGACTATATGTTTAAAGTGTAGTAAAGTCAAATATTTAGTGTATATTTCTTTTCCAGACATGATAATAATTCATTTTATTACCAATTATTGCTACAACATTTTCTCCTAGAGAAGAGTACTATAAAAGTCTATTGCGTGTGTCAGAAATAATCATAATGCCTCTCTTTCTTTCAACTGTTTTAGACACAACTCTTGTCAGACAGAAGAACTGCTCTTAAGTTGGTTCCCTTCTTCTCTGTTTTTTTATTTTAAAACCTTGTTCTGAGTCCAAAGGCTGTAATGAACAACAGTTGAATGTAGGTATTGGAGAGCTTTTTGCCATTTACTACGTTTTCTCCATCGTAGACTTTAAAAATTGTTGTACGTGATATTTGGCTCCTTATTCCACCTACAATTTAGTTTTTAATATATTATGAGAAGAGAATAAGTAAAATAATTATATACATTTCCGGTTTGTATATCCTCAGTATTGCAGGCATTAAAGTAGGTGGGGATACCATACTTGACAAGGTAAGGACAAGAAATGTGAGGTCTTATTGTAGGAGAGAAATCAGGTAACATTATAATCTAGAGGGACTAGACTAAACCTGCTCGACCATATCAATAATTCCTGACTAAAGGGAGCTAGCCTTTTCTTTTTTTTTTTATGTATTACTACCCAATTGCAAATTGTCATTACTAAAGCAAAAATAGTAACTCAAGTTAGTCAAGGTCTCATGTGGAAAATATCTTCAGTCTTTCTAACCAAACATTTTACCAGGTTGCATAGTTTTACATAGGAAGCCAATTATGACTATCTAGAGTTTTGAAACAGAGAAAATTTTCATGAGAAAATATTTTGCATTTCTTGAAGGATGTGAATTGGAAACACCCATTTAACACAAAGAACTTGCCTAAACACCATGCTAAGAGAGTTGGCTAAGTTTAGTCCAGCTTGTATGTGCACTATGTCATGGATTTGTCCTGGAAGGTGACCCTAGCCTTCATGCTGAGGCTTTGCTCAGTAAAATGTGATCCTGCCATATTGCAAAACTGCCCTGTCTAACTCATCTTGTCTAATAATTAATCATTTACACTTAATATTTATGTAATTTTCTATTTCCATATAGCCAACTACTCTCTTTTTGTTTTCCTTATTTTTATTTCCTCATATTCCCTTTTTATTCACAAACAGATTTTCTTTAAAAATCTCAGTTAACCTTTGTCTTAGTTGGGGTTGAGTTCAGCTCATATTGCAGTCTCTATCCCCTACTTCAGTAGTCAAAATAAAATTTATCTTGCAATTTTTGACAAGGATGTTGCTCAGTGTTTTTTTTTTTTTTTTTTCTGAAATGCACACATGTATTCCATATAATTGTATTTGTTGATATAGAAGAGGGTTCTTTACCAATGTAATAAACATGCACATCCTGCACATGTATTTCTGAACTTGAAATAAAAGTTGAAATAAAACAATAAAAATATAATATGTAAATATATTTATTTTATACATTATAGAAATGAATATTATATGAATTTATTATATATTATGTAAATATATATATAAAAGAAGAGATTTCTTAAAATGCAAAATATATCTAGTCTTTCTGGCCTTCTCAAGGAAACAGACTGAGTTTCTAGTGAATCTCATTTTATTTTCAGTTTAAAAATATATGTAGATAAGCATTAAAAGTGAATTACTACAGGTTTTCTGAAATTAAAATTGTACATTACTTAATGTTTAACAAAGATTAAAAATTTCAAACAAATCAAGAAGGCACAGATTTTGTAAAATGCAGTAAAGTATTTAGTGCATAGCTTGAGATATACTGGCGGCATTAAATGGCATGATTTTCTGTATCATGCCTGCCTGCCTTAGATCTCAAACAGATGTACCCTCTTTTCTTTCTATCTTACCTTAACAAACAGTTAATAATCAAGAACATAATATGACAAAGAGAGTAACAACTGCCAAGCAGGCCAGCACATCCATAGAGCAGTACTGCAACCAGGTGAGGTTGTGGGTAGGTGGCAGCGGGTACTTGGCTCCATTGTGGTTCATGACAAACTCAATCCAGAAGAGTTTTTGGTCCAAGGGCTTCAGAGACTGATCATAATAAATGATTGATAACTACATCACATCCTTTTTACAGCTACTGGAAAATCAAATAGATATCAACTTATATAATGAACCAGAAAAGACAAATATATGAAATTTTTGTATAGATGTTAAAAATGAGTGCCACATAAAAGTGGATGAAAAACAAAATATTTTATTTCATGGTGGTTATAGAGATTTTGGTTTATGGGCTAGAATTTGTTTCATGCATAAGATTTCAAGATGTAAAGAGATAATTTAGAGAGAACAAGTATTTTTAGCCTAGAAATTGAAATCAGATAAGTCCAAACGGTTAAAAAAATAATTTGAGGGTACAGAAATTGAATTGTCCAGTAAAAAAAAAAAAAATTAATGGAGCGGGTGTACAAGTTTCAAAATAATATCAAAGTCTAGAGATAGCAGACAAATCTGATGAGGTCAGGTACATGTCAGGGCAAAGCTCATAAGAAGTTGGCACTGACCAAGAGTTGGTATTAACATTACATCAGTGGATTAATGGTTAAAAGTATGAAAGTGGATGGCCTTAGCTTGAATCCTAACCTGATATCTACTGGTCCTTTTTTTAAAAAAATGTATCTGTTCCATGTTTTTTTAATTCTTAATTTGAATGAATAAGAATTGTATCTTTCTTGCCTGATTATTTTGAGTCATCATGTAATGATTCTCAGAATACTTCGTAGAATTATTCTCTTCATAAAGTGATTGTCAGTAAATGTTCAGTGTCATTACTATTTTTCTTGTATTGGTATTTTAGAATCTAAGCGGCTTTTAATAATTTACTTGGAAATGTTACAGCTCCATTTGTTTCTAGTGTTGAAATAATTATGGACTAATAGACAAAGAATAAGGATGCATGTAAGTATATCGCTTACCAAGTCAAAACCAAAAACTGCTAAAGCATGGCACCATAGCATTAGCAATGGAGGTAACTTCTCTCCTTGTTACTTAAAAAAACACGTGGTGGAACGGTGTTTTTCAGAAGAGGGCACTAATTCTGATATATTTTTTCATACAATTGGATTTCATAATACAAAGAACCAATACAATGTGTGTCACACATATTCAGTATGTATCAACTAATTAAAAATTGTCATTTTTCAATACCAGATCTATGTTTATTAAAAATTATTTTTATTACTAACATAATAGTAATAGCATAACTGAAATTAATGTATGTGCTGAGATAATTTTTAAACCACATATTTCTGGTTTCATGCAATTTGGCTATTAAACAGAAATATTCCAACTTACCTCTTTCAAGTCAATTATTTTTTGATTTTATAATTCTTCCAAATAAGCAAATCAACCAACACTGTAAGAACAAATAAATGGTTACATTTATACTAATATCTCCTCTTTTCAATCATTTTTAAAAGGCAAATTTGAAAGCTCTAGCTGTTTACAAATTATCAATGATAGGATCAAAATGTAGTGTGAAAATTTATAAAACATTGAATATGATGGTAATTAGGGATTGATTATGTCATGATGATTACTGAAAATAAATCATCTTAGGAATGCTTTAAAAACAAAAGAAATGTGTAACTAAGAGGAGATCATGAATATGTTTATTTGTTTTATCATGGTAACTTTTTAAATATGTATTTGTATTCCATAATATCATTTCATATACCTTCAATATACACAAAAAATATTTAAAAATGAACATTTGATGAGTTCTCATGCTGAAAGACAACATAAGTGTGCTGAAAATTAGTCAGTACTGTAATAATATTTACAGTTTTCTGCTTCAACTTTGTCTTCAATCTTCCTTATAATCCTTCTGTTATCATCTTTAGCAATTCCTCTTCTTTCACCATTTGGCTATTTTAGAACTTATGCACTATCCTAAAACCTCAGAAAAATGTTTTCACTAAATCAAACAAACAAAAAACATACTGTGATACAATGATGTATTGATCATGGCCTTTAGGTGTTGCAAAAAATATATGTACTCAGCACTGTGTTCATGTTCAGAATCACTGCAGTTCCCTTGGCTTTCATGTGAGAAAGTATGAATAGATGCTATGAGCTTAAAAAATTTACATTCGTGTAGGGTCATTAATGACTGCTTTTAATGCATCGAGCAAATCTGTAATTTACATTGTTTTTGAGTCCAATCTAACAGCTACTCGCTTAGCCTTCATTTGAGCAAAGTTACCAGGTTGATCTGTAATAAAGGAAGGCCCACCGTAGGGATTCCATGGTAGATTCCCTCATACATTCCATTGGATCCATCATGAGTCATAAATGCTTTAGTTTGAGGATGACCTAAGAGTAGATAATTTTTTGAAAAAGTATACATTATAAGTCTTAGAACTAAAATGAGCAACGCACAATATGAGTCAATGAAACAGGCAGTGTTCTGTAGATCACAAATTATTGTAACAGTAAAACTGCGTTAAAATCAGTTTCAGATCACAAAGGAAGAAGTACCAAGTCCCCTGGGGCAGTAAGTGAAGGCTACACATTAAGACATGGTATGTGACTTGAGACTTGAAGAATTAATACAAGATTGTCACACGGACAAATAGAGAACACTGTGGATAAAGATAATTGTGTATCACCCATTTCTCATTACAACCTTCCCCCCAAAAAGAAGCAGCATGCATGCCAGAACTTGTTCTCTTAGAGAAATAAGGCAGTCACTGAGTATGATAGGGCACAGTATTCAGTGCAGCAGGGAGAGGGGTGGTGGTGGTGCTTGGATAGAGGAAGGACAGGTCACACTCTATCATGAAATGTGTTACCACCACTCCATAATAAAGATAGGGGATTTACTCTCATAGAAAATGAAGCAACTGGTAATGAAAGAAGAGCTGTCATTTTTCTGTTGCATTTGCGACATCTATACATTAGGAGAAAGAGTAGGTGTGATGATTGAATTAGGAGACAGACAACCCAGAAAATTATTGAAAAACAATTTTGTGAATGGTAACTACACTTGAAATAAAGACAGTTTGTTTCTCGCCATAAAGAATGTGACTGTGTATAATAAAACGTCAATCCCTTTTAGTTTATTATATTTTTCCTAGGACTGGAAGATAAATGTAAAGAAGTTAGATTTTATTTTTGACTTTTTAAATGATAAGTGGTGAATCAATTATTATTTCAACAGTGTGTTTTCCGTTGAAGCATTTTCATCCTCACATGCTATTACCCAAGTTTTCAATATTTGATCCTCAGAGTCTTACTGAGAAGGTGATTCTGGACTACCCACTATATTGTTGAATATTGGTACTAAGGTATCTGATTTCCTGTCATCAAATTTCCATAGAACTGTATAGATAAGGGAGCCTAACAATGAGAACACGTGGACACGTAGAGGGCAACAACACACACTGAGGCCTTGCAGACGGTGGAAGGTGGGATGAGGGAGAGGAGCAGAAAAAAAAATCACTAATGGGTACTAGGCTTAATGCCTGTGTGATGAAATAATCTGTCAAACAAACTCCCATGGCACAAGTTTACATATGTAACAAACTGGAACATGTGCCCCTGGACTTAAAAGTTTTAAAAATGAATGTACTTTGTTCTATGAGTAAAATTCAAATTATAGCATGTCTGTTAGAATTCTAAACAGATTGAGATCACCTAGTCAAATGCCTTCCATATGGCTAATAAGGAAATGAGGAAAAGTTAAGTAACAAGAACTATTAGAAGACTGAAGTAAATAGAACAACTATATTATCTTGACTAATTTTTATATTGTCAAGCTAAATGGAATCATGAGGTTTCATATATAGTGACTTAGAGAATTGTGATAATTAATTAAAACCTCAAATATTTAAGTAATTGTTAGGCAGACATAATCCTAGTATAAAGAAGAGTAAAAAGTTACTACTAATGGTCTACACCTATTTTATTAATGTATTTACTGCATACACATTCATCCTGCAAATTTAATGTTAGTCTTTTCATTGATAAAAAATGAAATGGGAAGGAATTTACTTATATTCACTTGTTCCATAAATTAGAGTCTTATATTTGATAATTTACTAGAAAAGCAAATCTATGTCATCATCTATGTATGAGAGATCCATTAATCTACTTAGAAAGTACATATAATTTGTTTCTGATTACAATTTATTAAGCGCTTCTTCCAAGAAAAAATTGTGATATTTTTCACATATATCGAAAATGTTATCACATTTACTACCACTGCAAATTATTTAAATGTAAAAATATTGATTGGTAGTTTGTAAATAATAGAGCTGTTAAAAAATTTCCAAAATTGTGATGATGCTAAATTTTGTTCTGCTGACTGTTAACTCTTTGATAGTATACTCTAAAGCATTGACAGATTTTGTCTACCTTAAGGGCAGGATGTGATCCCTCTCTTTTTATTACATCTTCCTATCTGATATTGGCCAAGTCCAGTCCACCAAGGCAGTTTGGTTTTTCTGTTTCTCCAAATCTACATGGCTAAATGGGTACCTAGACTCAGGGTGGATGAGTTTGAGCTTCCTTTCTCTTAATAGCCCTCTGAACAATACACTGAATAGACCTATTTCAAAATTAGGTTAAGTAAATAGGCCCAGATTACATGGAAAGCCTAAACTCCATGATAGGTTTCAATATTTTTTCAAACCTACTTATTGTTATTATGCTAGTGAAGTAACACATAAAGTACAACTCCTTTCTGATAATATTTGTAGTATGTACAGCACGCTTAGGAATCCTATAAGTTACAGAATTGAATGGCAGAGCAGAATTTGGTGATATCCATTACCTGCCTCTACTATCATGATAATACTAAAATGCCACACTGCACCTCCTAATTATGTATTTTTTTCTAATCACAATGTTAATGCAAAGTATTATTAATCAACACTCTGTGCTATTTTATCATCTATCATGTATATTGTTTTTAAACTGACATCTTTTTGTGGGAATCAGGAGGACCAGAGAGAGTTCTTGGGGTATATACAAGAGGATATCTTCACTGAGTGCACTCAGGCACACTCAGCGGACTTAACGTCCAAAGATTGGGACCCCAACAAAGACAGCACTTGACTTTATACACACTTTCCAAAAGGGGTGGGCTAATTTGATGCAGGCTTACAGTGGAGCAAAAGCAGGGATACAGAGGGAGAACAATTGACCAAATTGTGACAGCTCATAAGTCAGGATTACGCATGACTGTTGCTGTGCAAACTAGATGTCTGTTATCTAGGTTTTGCTCAAAACAGCCTTGCACTGGTTTACCTTCTAATCTTCAATATGGTGCCCAGACAGCTGTAGTTCAGGCCTGCTCAGGCCTCTCATGACCTTCACTGTACTTTTTAGACAAAATAGAATACTTGAAGTTGCTAGTTACAGAGAACAAAAATCTATAAACTCTTACCATAAAACAGAGGAAAATTTGTTTTTTTTTCCCTATGTTGAAGGAGTGCTGGGAGAGTCTCCGGACCACATTTTTTTGGTGTGTGTCCTGGTTTTTTAGATAGTATTACCAAGACTTTCCCTGGGTCTGGACTTCACCAATTGCTGCCTCTGGGACAAGTTAGTCTAATACAAGAAATCTTATTTCTCCTTTTTAATTTTTCTTTCTTTCTTTCTTTCTTTCTTTCTTTCTTTCTTTCTTTCTTTCTTTCTTTCTTTCTTTCTTTCTTTCTTTCTTTCTTTCTTTCTTTCTTTCTTCCTTCCTTCCTTCCTTCCTTCCTTTCTTTCTTTCTTTCTTCTTTCTTTCTTTCTTTCTTTCTTTCTTTCTTTCTTTCTTTCTTTCTTTCTTTCTTTCTTTCTTTCTTTCTTTCTTTCTTTCTTTCTATTTTACACCTCATCTCCCCCTTTGATGCCTCCTATAATGGAATTTAATAGAAGGCATCACTATCATTTGGTTCCTCATTACATGTCAGTTCTTCTCTGGTACAGGTTGATACTGGGTTAGAGCCGTCAGTTCAGTGGAAGCGGTTCTGTTAACTATGGATTCTATGGTTGATTGGATGCTTCTGATGAGGAGGGGTAAAAGGCAAGGGAGCATTAGGCAATGTTTTAATACAGCCAACACCATCCCTAATGTTTTAAAACAACCAAAGGATGAAAACCAACCTCCTAAGAGGGAATCTAGAGACCATCCGAATTCCAGGTCTGAACTAGGACATGAGCTATCTTCCACATCCTTGCAGTTGTTTCTATGATGGCTTTCCTGTTATCATTAATTTCTAGGCAGCAATTCATCAGGCTCCACTTTCCACATACTCCTTCTTTCTGGGCTAGGAGGTAGTCTGAAGTCAGTCTATTCTAATAGATGGTGTTCCTTATTTCTGTGGCGTACTGGGCCAACAAGTCTAATGTATTTGCTGTCTCATTAGTGATAATTTCAAGTACTGTCTGCAATCTTATGATGTGATTAAGCATGTAAATAGGGGTACAGTATTCCCTGACCTATCTTGTGTCCAGGTACCTATAGTATGCATGGTACAATAAAATCTTAACTACTGTGTTTCTTATCCATGGAGTGTGCATAGAGTGAGGGCATTCTAATATGGGTCCTCTTCTTTCTAGCACAGATATGGGGATCAGCACAAACAAAGCAAACAGTAGCGTTCTTATGGCCAGCATGGGCAGTAAAGGCATGTAGGTGGTTGGTTAAAGCAATAGCACAAGAGCAATATAATGAATAATACAAAGAAGATTAGTGGGCCTAAGATTTCTGGCCACATTGACTCGTTTGATGATGATTCTTCAAGCTTTGGCCGTGCATAGATTAGTCAACTCTTGGTGTGACTAGAGCAGGGCTTGCTGTTTTCTCAAGCTTCCACCATGCATAGACTGGTCATCTTCCAGAGTCACCAGAGCAGGGCTGTTGTCGTCTCCACTGGCACCATGGTCTCATTGCAGGATCAGCTGGGTCGGATGGTCTGGGTCCTGCTGGCTTGTCCACTGGTCCTGGGCCGATGGTTTCAGCTGACTGTGGTGGATCCAAGGCACGACACCTGCAACTTTAACAACAGTAGGAGTGGACAAGATCACAGTATGGGGCCCTTCCCATATGAGGCACAGAGTAGTTGGATTCTATTTCTTAACCTAAACAAAGTCTTCAGGTTTTAAAGGGTGCACTGGGTCTGTCAAACTTACAGGCATTCTTTCCTGTGCCCCAAACAGACTTTTTTCATGGCCATATCTAAAATCTGCATTGGCCTCCTTAAAGTTAGTTTTTGTAGCTCATGGAGATTACCTTTACTCTGACTTATGATTGGGGGTGGCTGGCCGAACAAAATCTCACAGGGCAAATACTCAGTGTGGTTTGTTTTGTGGGGGTGCACCTGACTCAGAGAAGGACCATGGGCAAGACTTGGTCCCACCTCAGATGAGTTTTCTGACAAAATTTCTTCAGCAGCTGCTTGAGTGTCCGATTCATGTACTCCATCTTTCCTGAGCTCTGAGGCTGGTAGGCTGTGTGCAACTTCCATTTTATTTTTGATAGTCGAGTTAATCCTGAACTATTTCAGCCACAAATGCTGGTCCACTATCTGACCCCAAAGTTAGGGGAAGTTCAATTCAAATCTGGGAATAATGTCTCTTAACAACACCTTGGTCACCTCTCATGCCTTCTCTGTCTGGGTGGGGAAGGTCTTGACCCATCCTGAAAAGGTACAGACAAGCACCAAAATGTACCGATAGCCCCCTGCTCGGGGCAATTCGGTGAAGTCCATAAGCAGGTTTTCACAGGACACAGCTCCTGTTTCTTGAATTCCCGGGGGCTGAGTAGGCCCTTTTCGGGAGTTGTTCTGAGCACAAGTTAAACACTGTTTACAAATGGCTCAAGTAATAGCGGTGAGCCATAGCACATAGAAATGATGCCCTAATCATGTCTCCAGCGCCGTTTTTCTCATGTGAGTTCCTTGGTGGAACTGTTTTACAAATCTGGGGGCCAACATTTCAGGTATGGTTAGGCTCCCATTGAAGAATTTCCACCATCCTCCTTCAAAGTCATTCCCATTTTCCTGGGTAAACCAAGCCCTTTTATTTGCAGTGTATGTTTGGGGTCCCTGGACCCCAATCTCCGGGAGGAGGGGGCAAAGCTAAGGCTTGTTCTTTAGAAGGTGGAGTCGCCATTGCAGCTTGCTTTGCCTCTTTGTCTGCTTTTCTGTGTCCTTTAGCCTCTAATGTTCCTGCCTTTTGCCTACATTGCATTACTGCTACCTGTTTGGGGGCCCATACCATATCTAAGAGCCATAGAATTTCTTCATTGTACTTTATTTCTTTACCTCCAGGAGTTGAGTTCTTTTTCTTTGCAAGTAGCCCCATGAACATGCAAAGTGGCTAAAGCATATTTAGACTCTGTGTAAATATTTGCTGCTATCAGACCTATCAGCTCTGCTTTCTGAGAGGAAGTTCCCGTAGACAAAGACTGTGCCTCTGCTACTGAGTCCAAAGTCACCACTGCATACCCAGTGTGGCAGACCCCTCTAGTATGAAGCTGCTCCCATCAGTAACATATTCAATGTCCAGGTGTCCAAGGGGATGGTCTGTCAAATCTCTCTGGCTTGAGAACACTTCATCTACCACATCCACTCAGCAATGAAGGGGGCTTCCTGACATTGATTCAATGGGGAGCAAGGTAGCTGGGTTTAGGGTATTCACAGTTTCTAAAGTTATGCAGGGATTTTCACATAGGAGCCCTTTTTATTGAGTTATTCTCGAATTTGGTAACCAATGGTGTCCCCTTTGGTCGGTCAAAGTTATAACTGAGTGTGGTACCTGGATTGTCAGTTGCTGTCCTAAAGTCAGTTTATTAGCTTCCTGTGCTAGCAAAGCAGTGACAGCTAGTGCCTTAAAACAAGGAGGCCATCCAAGTGCCACAGAATTCAATTGCCTGGATAAGTGTGCCACTGGGTGATGTCATGACCCTATGGCTTGAGTTAGAACTCTTACGGCCATTCCCTTTTGCTCATGGACATATAAAAGAAAAGCTTAGTTAGATCTGGCAGTCCTAAAGCTGGGGCCTGAGTCAAGGCTTCTTTGATTTCCTTAAAGCCCTTCTCCTGATTGGCCTCCCAGAGGAAGGGCTCCTTTTTCCCCTCTTTTTGGCTTCGTATAACGGCTTAGCCACGAGCAAGAAATTTGGGATCCAGATGCGGCGGAACCCTGCTGCCCCTAGGAACTCTCTTGTCACCGGGTGGTTGGAGTAGAAAGCACATAACAGCCTGTTTCCATTTGCTACCGAGCCATCTTTTCCTTAGGCTTTTATAGAAACCTAAATACTGGTCACTTTTAGGCAGATTTGAGCCTTTTTCCCTGACACTTTATATCCTGCCTTCCATAGCAGGTGCAGGAGGTCTTGGGTCGCTTGGAAGCAGTCCTCTCGGGTTGGGACTGCTAGAAGAAGATCATCAATGTACTGGAGCAAAGCACAGTCACTATTCGGTGGGGTGTATCCTTTAAGGTCTGAGGCCAGTGCCTCTTCAAAGATTGTAGGAGAGTTTTTAAATCCTTGTGGGAGTCTTGTCCAAGTGTACGGTGATTCACCGCATTGAAAAGCAAAAATAGACAGACTGATTGGTGCAAGCCAGAGACAGAAAAATATGTCCTTTAAATCTAGGACTGTAAACAAAGTGGCCCTTGCTGTAATATGTCCCATTAAAGTAGACGGGTTTGGCACCACTGGGTGGATGGTCACCGTGGCCTGATTTTCCACACACAAATTCTGTACTGGTCTATATTCACCAGACAGCTTCCACCCTGGCAAGAGAGGGGTTTTCCGTGGTGACTGCCATTTGACTATGATTCCACGCTTATGAAGGCGCTCTAAATATTTGCGGACACCCCGCACGATCTTGGGGAGTATCAGGTCCTGTCGGACCAGAACCAGAGTTGCTCCCGGTTTTAACTCTACCACCACTGGTGCCTAACTTACAGCCAGTCCGGGTGAGATACTTTTGCCCAAACTCCGGGAATTTTAGTAAGCAACCCATGCATTTCATTTATTGCTGGTTCCAGAGTCTTATTTGCATATAGTCTCCATTCTTCAGCTTACGGAACAGTAAGGGTTAGTGTCATAGCATCTGGGAAAGGTAGCTTTAAAGTTACATTCCCTTTTGGCCAAAATATAGTCTGTGCCTGCAGTTTTTGAAGTGGATCTCTTCCCAGCAAAAGAACTGAACAATTTGGAAGTATAGGAATTCATGTTGGACTTCTCATCCTCCTATAACACACCTCTTTGACCGACAGGTGGTCCTCTTTTCAGAGACTCCAGTGCCTCCTACAATAGTTGCACAGTTCTTGGATAGTGGCCCTCTAGGTTGGGTTACTACTGAGTGTTTAAGTTTGGTGTGTACCGCAAAGTCCACTAGCTGGCCTCTGTTCTAATCTGACTGTGGGCTCCTCCATGCCCAAAGTGAAGCAGCCTTGGCTGTCCTAATCCTCATATCTTTCATACCCTGCCAGGCTGATCAGATCAGGGTCTGGTTTCTCCTGGGTGTGGCAGCCCCCAACTGGTGGCCTTACTATACCATGGCCCTGACCTTTCTCCTTGATATTATTCTCTGGACACTCATCCTTCTAGTGTCCTTATCTTTTGCATCGTGCACACTGATCTCTTTCCAACCTCGGTGGGCTCTCAAGCCCCTGTCCATACTGGCCTCTTCCCTGCCTACCTCCGTGCCCACATCACGACCCCTTGCAAAGCCAGCTTCCCTCCCTGTGAGGGCTGCTGCCAGCAAATCAGCCTTTTTCTTAAGCCTTCAACAAGCCTCCCTCTTTGCCTCCTGATCTCGGTTAATGTACAAGTTGTGGCCACTTCAGTAAGCTGAGTAGCATTCATGCCTGCAAAACCTTCCACTTTCTGCAATTTTCGCCTGATATCCCCCTGGGCTTGCAATACAAATGCCCTGTTCACCATGCGCTGGCCTCACTAAGTCTTTTATAAAACTGACTGGGGCTTTCATCTGCGCCCTGAAGCACCTCTGAGATGTTCCCTAAATTGATTGCCTTTCTCCCGCCTTCCCTTAAACTTTGCAGGGGTTCCTCTTGGTACCTGGGCAGCTGCTGTAGTTGGGCTGCCTCATTTGGATTCTATGGGGGTCCTCTTGTTTCCCAGAGACGCATTCGAATAGCCCAGACACGACCTGACTGGAGACAGCTTGCTTGATTTTCTTAGCATTTCACCTTAACTTCCTGGAGGCGAGGGCTCAGATTTTTCATCTCAGAGGAGCTGGGGGCTTGTATCCTTTGAGCTTGTCTCCTGAGAGTCAGTAACCTGGGTAAAGCGGGTTAGATTGGAACATATGGAGGAGGGGTCTCTTTTACTCTAGCGGTTCTTGCAAAACCGGTTTTTCCTGCGACTTTCTTTCTGTCTCTGAGAAGCTTTCACTCCGCTCAGCTCATGCTACAAGCTCCTATGACTTTCTCTTTACTCTGTGTTTACAGGTGAAGCTTTCACTTTGTCTTTGTAGCTGCCAGAGCAGCTATTTCTCTGCTCCAGTGCGAGCATTCCGCAATAAGCTGCTAACAGGGCTGCATTAGTCCCTGAGTTAGTATAAGGAAATTTGGTCTGAACGCCGTGACTGTCCTCCACTCTGTCACCACCTTAAACACATGGCCAGTGGTCTCCCTATCTGTAGTACATTTGGCAGGCCAGCCAACACCAAAAGAGGGCTATTCTAATTCACAGAGAGCTCTCAGCATTCGATGGGTTACTTGACTTCCTAACCCCACCCCCGCAAAGCCTTTCTTAAAGTTCTTTAACATGCATTCCAATGGGGTCGGTTTCCATGATTTTCCTCCCATTCCTCTGGATTGTGACACAGCACATTCCCCTTTCCTTTCATTTTAGACCAATCAGACCCGGTTGGTCCTACACTTTGCTTGGATAGATGCTGGGATTGCTCCAAGGTCTGAGTTTTCATAATAGTGCTGTTATGAATATGGATGTGCAAATATCTCTTTGAGATCCTGATTTAATTCTTATGGATAAATATCCAGAAGAGGGATTGCTGCATCACATGGTAATCTTTTGTTAATTTTTTGGAGAAACCTCCACACTGTTTTCAGTAGTGCCAAGTTTTTAAACAAACCTCATCACTCAGTTCCTTTGGAAGGAGGTATGTGCCACAAGGTACATTTCCTCTATTATTAATGCATAGTCATGCAAGTGTGCATGTGTGTATATTTGACTTAGTACATATAATAAGAATTAAAATAGCATCTTTGCACAGTAGTGGAGAAAGATACTGTTAAAAAATATGGAAACAGACTCTTCATTTATAATATTTTAATCACTAGTATGGATTCTTAGGAAGGTTAGTGTATTTGTTTACATATCTTTAATTTTATATTTTTATAGTTCTGCTAAATAATTTGTATTTCTTCCAGGCAGCTTTTCTGTTTAGTCATGAGGATTTATTTACCTGACTATGAGCACAAAGGAAAAGTTACTTGTTATTGGGAAGACGTTATGTATTTCTCTCAACTATGTAATCTAACATAAAACATTTTTCATGTTCTTATTGGACGTTTACATATTCCCTGGTAAAATTCCTGTTTAGATCTTTTAAACATTTTTGATTAGGTTATTTGTCTTTTTAACATTGAGCTGTAAGCTTTCTTTATATATTTTTATATAAGTCACTTATCAGGCATGTAACTTGCAAATATATACTTCAAACTCTGGTTTCTCTGTTGACTTTATTGATGGTGTTCTTTGATGGGTGAAAATCTTAATTTTGATGAAACCAGTTTATCAATTTTACTTTAGTTGCTTCTGCTCCTGGTGTGATATTTAAAAACCTTGGCCAATTGGTGTTCCAAGAAATTTTATTGTGCTGTATATACAATTGTTTTTGGTGCTTTGAAATATTAATGAATTCATCCTGTCATCAACCCCATGAGTTTGATTACTATGACCACCACTGCCATTTCATTGGTGAGGAAGTTGAAGCAAATAAAGCCCAAGTAACTTGTCCAACCCCACATCATCATGTAGTGGTTTCTCAGAGACTTGAATCAAGGGCATCTGGATCAGAGTGCCGGCTCTTAACCACCATGTTGTGCTGACTCTTCTATTTGGGGTCCAGATATTTTCAAAATATAATATTCCCTATTTTCCACTCATGTAGCTATATATTAATGATAATTTTATTACAAATGTGTAATTTAAAATATGTAGAATTATTATTCCAGTTTATGTCTCACTTACATGTGACAA